>NW_025236101.1:0-5573 GCF_018294505.1 Triticum aestivum | reverse complement strand
CCCTGCCCAACTAGCGCAGTCCCCGGGCCGAGTTCTGGAGTCTTCGGGCTGACCGTCGCAGTCCCCGGGCTGGGTTCTGAAGTCCCCGAGCCGGCTTCGACTGCGGTGTTTTTGAAGCCATCTGTAAGAATTCTTGTGCCGTCTGCTGATGCTCTTGAGTCGGATCCAACTTCTTCAGGGGGAGCTGGCACAAAAATGGAGTCTGATTCTGGCGAAGGCTTGATAGACGGCTTGAGGAGGCGCTGAAGGGCGACGCCGGACGGTATTGCTTGACGGGTGGAGCCGACTCGTGCCAGGGCGTCCGCTTGGTCGTTGTCGTTTCTTGGCACGTGAAGGAATTCACACCCCTCAAAATATTCGCTGAGTTGCTGCACCAGGAAGCGGTAGCTTGCCATGTTTGCATCTTTGGCGTCCCAGTCGCCAGACGACTGCTGGACCACCAAATCGGGATCGCCGTAGCACAGGATCCGGCGGATGCCGAGCTCTTTGGCAAGCCGGAGCCCGTGAACGAGCACCTCGTATTCGGCAACGTTGTTGGAGGCGGCGAAGTGGATCTGAAGTGCGTACTTGAGCTTGTCGCCCTTGAGGGAGGTGAGGACGACACCGGCTCCCAAGCCGGTGCGCATCTTGGAGCCATCGAAATGCATCCGCCAATGGGTGGAGTCGGGTGCTGGCGGCAGGTACTGGGTCTCGGCCCAGTCGACAAGGAAGTCGGCCAGTGCTTGTGACTTGATGGCGGTGCGGGGCTGGTAGTAGATGGTGTAGGGAGCCAGATCTATGGCCCACTTGGCTACTCGGCCCGAAGCATCACGGCTTCCGATGATCTCGGACAGTGCAGCGGTGCAAACCACAGTGATTGGATGCTCTTGAAAGTAAGGCTTCAACTTCTTGGCGGCGAAATGCACGCCATAGCACATCTTCTGGTAATGGGGGTAGTTCTGCTTGGAGGTCGACAGTACCTCGCTCAGGTAATATACCGGTCTCTGGACAGGGAGCGCTTTGCCTTCCTCCTTGCGTTTGACTACGATAACTGTGCTGACTACCCGGCTGGTGGCGGCAATGTAAAGGAGCATAGGCTCTTTAGGAGTCGGAGCCGCCAGCACAGGGGGAGTAGTCAACATCTTTTTCAACTCAAGAAATGCTTCGTCCGCCTTGTGGTTCCACTCAAAAAAAGGCGGTCTTACTCATCATTTGGTACAAAGGGAGAGCCTTCTCGCCCAGCCGACTGATGAATCGACTGATGGACGCCGAGCAGACGGTGAACTTCTGCACATCTAACAGTCAGCGGGGGACTTCCATCCTCTCGATGGCTTTGATCTTTACAGGGTTGCACTCTATGCCGCGTTCAGAGACTAGGAAGCCAAGGAGCTGGCCGGCTGGTACTCCGAAGACACACTTCTCTGGATTGAGCTTGATCTGGAATAGGCGCAGATTCTCAAAGGTTTCTTGGAGATCTTCCAACAGTGTCCCACGCTTTTCCGTTTTCACCACCACATCATCCACGTAGACGTGGGCATTTCTGCCGAGTTGCTTGAGGAGACACTTCTGCATGCAACCCTGAAAGGTGGCGCCGGCATTCCACAAGACGAACGTCATAGTCAGGTAGCAGAAGGCTCCAAACGGCGTGATGAAGGCAGTCTTCAGTCTGTCTGCCGGGTTCAGCTTGATCTGGTGATATCCTGAATATGCATCTAAGAAGCTCAACAGCTCACATCCGGCTGTGGAGTCTATCACCTGATCAACTCTTGGCAGAGCAAATGGGTCTTTGGGGCAAGCTTTGTTGAGGCTTGTGTAGTCGATACACATCCGCCACTGCTTGTTCTTCTTCAACACTAGGACCGGGTTCGCCAGCCATTCTGGAAAGAACACCTCCATAATGAAGTCGACCGCTAGGAGTCGGGCTATCTCTTCTCCAACAACTCTTCTCTTCTCTTCTGACAGGCGGCGCAAGGGCTGCCTAACGGGCTTCACATCAGATCGGACATGTAACTTGTGCTCGGCGAATTCCGTCGGTACACCTGGCATGTCTTTAGGGGACCATGCGAAGATGTCTCGATTCTCACGAAGGAAATCGATGAGCTCGCCTTCCTATTTGCTGTCTAGGTTTGCGCCTATGATAGCGTGCCTCTCCGGGTGCTCCGGGTCCAAAGGTATCCTCTTTGTCTCTTTAGCCGGCTTGAACGAACCCTCAGCTTCTGACTCCTTGGGGTCGGGCGACATCTCTGGCTGCTTGCCGGCCATCGCCACAACCCGATCAAGGAGCCGCCTCTTAGCTGCGATCACCAGGGACTCGGCCAGCTGACTACTCTCGGCCGCGCAGGCGGACGACTTCCTGTAGTCGCCGGCCACGGTCAGAATCCCCTTTGAACTTGGCATCTTCATCTTGAGGTAAGCGTAGTGGGGGACTGCCATGAACTTGGCCAAAGCAGGTCGGCCAAGCAATGCTTGGTATGGGCTTTCGAGGTCCACAACTTCAAACCAAACTGGCTCTCGGCAAAAATAATCTTTGTCTCCGAAGAGGACATCTATCTGGATCTTGCCGATTGGGGAGCAAGAAAGGCCAGGCACAATGCCGTGGAAAACAGTTCGGCTGCTTTGAAGCTGTCTCTGCTTGATTCCTAATTTCTCCATGGTATCCTTGCATAGGATGTTGATGCTACTGCCTCCGTCTATAAACACTCGCGAGAAGCGAGCGGCCCGCCTATCAGTGGCCAAGGTAGCACTCAGAACCAAGGTGTAGGAGCCCGGATTCGGCATCACCTCTAGGTGATCAGCTCTGCTCCAACTGATAGGCTTCTCAGACCAATGCATAAACTCCAGAGTATCTGATGCTACTGCATTTAATTCTTGCTGCTGCAACCGTCTGCTGCGTCGATCATCAGCCATACTGGTGAACACTACATAAGCTCCGTGCTCTTTTGGGTATTCATCTTGTACGGTGCCGACTGGCCTGGCAGCCGGGTGCTGGGGCGGTAGTGGAGGCAGCGGCCCAGCAGACGGAGGAGGAAGGAGGCCGTCTCCTTTGGCGATTCTGGTGAGCCAGTGGCATTTTCGGGTGGTATGGTTTGACGGCTTCGCGCCGCTGTGGAACTTGCAGGGACCATCTAGAGTCCGCTCGTAAGAGAAGGCCAGCAACCAGTTGGACTTGCCGCCTTTCTGTCCCTTCGCCGGAGGCTGTCCCTCAGGCTGTTGGTCTTCGACTATCACAACCTGCCGACTGTTGGAAGTCAGCTGCGGGGCCTTGCGCTTATGATCATTCTGCTGCTGTCGCCGACTGGTGTCTCCAGCCGGAGTTCTGGGAGCTTGAGGGGCCACTTTGCCAGTCGTGCTAACTTGAATCTCTGTCTTCATGGAGGAGTCGGCCGTGGCATACTTGTCTGCTATGACCAGCAACTCATCGAGGGTCTTTGGCTCGTCGCAGAGGAGCCTGTGCTTGAGGAGGGTGCCTTCTCTACACCCGGCAGTGAAGTACTCGATAGCCTGCACCTCGTGCACGCCCTCGCAGGAGTTCCGAAGCTCGCCCCATCGTGTGAGGTAATTGTGAGTCGACTCGTCTTGGCCTTGCACGCACAAGGAGAGCTGGCGCGGCTTGGGGGGTCGCTTGTACGTGCTGGTGAAGTTGCGGATGAAAGCCTCGGTGAAGTCGACCCAACTGTTGATGCTGCGGGGCTTCAAACTGTTCAACCATGTCCGGGCCGTACCCTGGAGCATGAGCGGAACGTACTTCACGGCAATGCGCTTGTTGCCGTTCACTATGTTGACGGCTGTGGAGTAGTCAACTAGCCAATCTTCCGGCTTCACGGAGCCGGTGTACTTGGGCGTGTCTCAGGGGAACGTGAATCCTTTGGGAAAGGGCTCATCTCGGATGCGGGGTCCGAAGTAGGGCGGGCCCAGCTCGTCTTCTTCTTCCAGCGCCAGGGATCGGTCGAGTCGGTCGATCCGGTGGCGGGCGTCGTTCTCTCCGACTCCCTTTCGACGGCCAAGGCGGTCGCCGAGAGTCGGATGCTCAACATGCGGCAGGGAGACTCATCTTTCTCTTCGTGGTGGGGGAGGCAGGTAGTCGCCCTGCCGTTCCAGTGCTCTCGGGCGGCCGTCTTGGTCGCGCTCGATGGTGATGCGAGTCCGACTGTGGCTGACAGCCGGATCCTTCTCTCTTCTTCCGTGGGCTCCGCCAGTCGGGGTCCGAGACGTTGCGCCTTGATCTCGGCGGGGAGGTAAGTCGTCATTTTGTCGTTGCGGCGCCTCCGTGCGGCAGCCGGCTTCGTTCTGTGCGGCAGCCGCTTTGAGGAGTCGCTGGACTCGCTCGGTCATCAAGCGACGCTCTTCGCCTTCGAAGTTGTCTAGTTCGTCCGCTGCCGCCTGGGCAGCGCGGATGTTCTCTGCAGGCGTGGCATACACGGGGCGATCGGCCCCGAACAGGTTGGCGATGGCCGTGCCGCGTTGTCGGACCGCGCCTAGGCGGCTAGGCCCAGTCGGGACTTGCGAGCCGCCCACGGCGCGATCCATCTCACGTTGGTAGTCCTCTGACAAGCGTCTCATGCTTGCCAGCTTCTTCGCGCCTTCGATGAGCTGAAGGCAGCGTGCCTCTAGCGTCTCGGCGTCAGCATCCTCCAGAATGGGCGCCGTCAGGTCTCGCAGAGCCGCATCAAGCGGGTCATGAGCTCCTTCACCGGAGTGCTCGCCATGACTAATAACGAGCACCTCCGTGACGGCGCTTCCGCCGCTCTCCTCGTGAGGGAGCGGCTCATCGTAGATCACCACATTGGTGGGGAACGTGTCAAGCGACACGCTGTCAGAGTCGACCAGCATCGGGTCGGTGGAGCCTACGGACCCCAAGTCCACGGCAGGCTCGCCGACGACATGGAGATGGTCGAGGAGGCCCGCGAGGAGGCTTTTGGGGCCACCCATGCCCGCATCGGATGCGGGCTCGTCGGAGATGCAAACCTCGCCAAGAAGATCAGCGAGGCAGCTCGCCGCGCAGGTGTCATCGATGCCTTGCAGCGCGTCGGGGCAAGCGCCATCGGGCGTGCCGGGCTGGCTACGCTCGCGGGGGAGGAAGAGGGTTCCCGTCCAGAGCAGGTCTCCGGACGACGGTGCACCTCGCCCCATGGTGGGCGCCAAATATCGGGGGTTGGGTGCGACATATGCCAAAGGATGGTTTATCATGGTGGGAGCGAGTAGAACGTCGCCGGTGCCAGGAAACGGGATGAGGCGAAGGCATGCACGCCGGCAAATGTTACCCAGCTTCGGGGCTCTCCGGGGAGATAATACCCCTACTGCTGCTCTGCGGGGTCTCCGCATGATCACTAAAGAGTAGTGACTACAAGGTTGCTCCTAGAGCTGTATTCTGGAGGTAGGAGAAGGCAAGGCTAGCTCTCTCCTCCCTATATGATCTGGTCTAATGCTAATGGATGCGAACCCTTTGCATGGGTGCCCCGGGGGGTTTATATAGGCCTACCCTCCGGGGGTACAATGGTAATCCGGCTGGGCGCGGGTCCCAGCCGTCTGCCTCTCAGGCCGCCGTCTTCTACGCTGACTGCTGGGGCCCGCCGACTAGCGGGCCCCACCGGCGA
>NW_025236100.1:0-5573 GCF_018294505.1 Triticum aestivum | reverse complement strand
CCCTGCCCAACTAGCGCAGTCCCCGGGCCGAGTTCTGGAGTCTTCGGGCTGACCGTCGCAGTCCCCGGGCTGGGTTCTGAAGTCCCCGAGCCGGCTTCGACTGCGGTGTTTTTGAAGCCATCTGTAAGAATTCTTGTGCCGTCTGCTGATGCTCTTGAGTCGGATCCAACTTCTTCAGGGGGAGCTGGCACAAAAATGGAGTCTGATTCTGGCGAAGGCTTGATAGACGGCTTGAGGAGGCGCTGAAGGGCGACGCCGGACGGTATTGCTTGACGGGTGGAGCCGACTCGTGCCAGGGCGTCCGCTTGGTCGTTGTCGTTTCTTGGCACGTGAAGGAATTCACACCCCTCAAAATATTCGCTGAGTTGCTGCACCAGGAAGCGGTAGCTTGCCATGTTTGCATCTTTGGCGTCCCAGTCGCCAGACGACTGCTGGACCACCAAATCGGGATCGCCGTAGCACAGGATCCGGCGGATGCCGAGCTCTTTGGCAAGCCGGAGCCCGTGAACGAGCACCTCGTATTCGGCAACGTTGTTGGAGGCGGCGAAGTGGATCTGAAGTGCGTACTTGAGCTTGTCGCCCTTGAGGGAGGTGAGGACGACACCGGCTCCCAAGCCGGTGCGCATCTTGGAGCCATCGAAATGCATCCGCCAATGGGTGGAGTCGGGTGCTGGCGGCAGGTACTGGGTCTCGGCCCAGTCGACAAGGAAGTCGGCCAGTGCTTGTGACTTGATGGCGGTGCGGGGCTGGTAGTAGATGGTGTAGGGAGCCAGATCTATGGCCCACTTGGCTACTCGGCCCGAAGCATCACGGCTTCCGATGATCTCGGACAGTGCAGCGGTGCAAACCACAGTGATTGGATGCTCTTGAAAGTAAGGCTTCAACTTCTTGGCGGCGAAATGCACGCCATAGCACATCTTCTGGTAATGGGGGTAGTTCTGCTTGGAGGTCGACAGTACCTCGCTCAGGTAATATACCGGTCTCTGGACAGGGAGCGCTTTGCCTTCCTCCTTGCGTTTGACTACGATAACTGTGCTGACTACCCGGCTGGTGGCGGCAATGTAAAGGAGCATAGGCTCTTTAGGAGTCGGAGCCGCCAGCACAGGGGGAGTAGTCAACATCTTTTTCAACTCAAGAAATGCTTCGTCCGCCTTGTGGTTCCACTCAAAAAAAGGCGGTCTTACTCATCATTTGGTACAAAGGGAGAGCCTTCTCGCCCAGCCGACTGATGAATCGACTGATGGACGCCGAGCAGACGGTGAACTTCTGCACATCTAACAGTCAGCGGGGGACTTCCATCCTCTCGATGGCTTTGATCTTTACAGGGTTGCACTCTATGCCGCGTTCAGAGACTAGGAAGCCAAGGAGCTGGCCGGCTGGTACTCCGAAGACACACTTCTCTGGATTGAGCTTGATCTGGAATAGGCGCAGATTCTCAAAGGTTTCTTGGAGATCTTCCAACAGTGTCCCACGCTTTTCCGTTTTCACCACCACATCATCCACGTAGACGTGGGCATTTCTGCCGAGTTGCTTGAGGAGACACTTCTGCATGCAACCCTGAAAGGTGGCGCCGGCATTCCACAAGACGAACGTCATAGTCAGGTAGCAGAAGGCTCCAAACGGCGTGATGAAGGCAGTCTTCAGTCTGTCTGCCGGGTTCAGCTTGATCTGGTGATATCCTGAATATGCATCTAAGAAGCTCAACAGCTCACATCCGGCTGTGGAGTCTATCACCTGATCAACTCTTGGCAGAGCAAATGGGTCTTTGGGGCAAGCTTTGTTGAGGCTTGTGTAGTCGATACACATCCGCCACTGCTTGTTCTTCTTCAACACTAGGACCGGGTTCGCCAGCCATTCTGGAAAGAACACCTCCATAATGAAGTCGACCGCTAGGAGTCGGGCTATCTCTTCTCCAACAACTCTTCTCTTCTCTTCTGACAGGCGGCGCAAGGGCTGCCTAACGGGCTTCACATCAGATCGGACATGTAACTTGTGCTCGGCGAATTCCGTCGGTACACCTGGCATGTCTTTAGGGGACCATGCGAAGATGTCTCGATTCTCACGAAGGAAATCGATGAGCTCGCCTTCCTATTTGCTGTCTAGGTTTGCGCCTATGATAGCGTGCCTCTCCGGGTGCTCCGGGTCCAAAGGTATCCTCTTTGTCTCTTTAGCCGGCTTGAACGAACCCTCAGCTTCTGACTCCTTGGGGTCGGGCGACATCTCTGGCTGCTTGCCGGCCATCGCCACAACCCGATCAAGGAGCCGCCTCTTAGCTGCGATCACCAGGGACTCGGCCAGCTGACTACTCTCGGCCGCGCAGGCGGACGACTTCCTGTAGTCGCCGGCCACGGTCAGAATCCCCTTTGAACTTGGCATCTTCATCTTGAGGTAAGCGTAGTGGGGGACTGCCATGAACTTGGCCAAAGCAGGTCGGCCAAGCAATGCTTGGTATGGGCTTTCGAGGTCCACAACTTCAAACCAAACTGGCTCTCGGCAAAAATAATCTTTGTCTCCGAAGAGGACATCTATCTGGATCTTGCCGATTGGGGAGCAAGAAAGGCCAGGCACAATGCCGTGGAAAACAGTTCGGCTGCTTTGAAGCTGTCTCTGCTTGATTCCTAATTTCTCCATGGTATCCTTGCATAGGATGTTGATGCTACTGCCTCCGTCTATAAACACTCGCGAGAAGCGAGCGGCCCGCCTATCAGTGGCCAAGGTAGCACTCAGAACCAAGGTGTAGGAGCCCGGATTCGGCATCACCTCTAGGTGATCAGCTCTGCTCCAACTGATAGGCTTCTCAGACCAATGCATAAACTCCAGAGTATCTGATGCTACTGCATTTAATTCTTGCTGCTGCAACCGTCTGCTGCGTCGATCATCAGCCATACTGGTGAACACTACATAAGCTCCGTGCTCTTTTGGGTATTCATCTTGTACGGTGCCGACTGGCCTGGCAGCCGGGTGCTGGGGCGGTAGTGGAGGCAGCGGCCCAGCAGACGGAGGAGGAAGGAGGCCGTCTCCTTTGGCGATTCTGGTGAGCCAGTGGCATTTTCGGGTGGTATGGTTTGACGGCTTCGCGCCGCTGTGGAACTTGCAGGGACCATCTAGAGTCCGCTCGTAAGAGAAGGCCGGCAACCAGTTGGACTTGCCGCCTTTCTGTCCCTTCGCCGGAGGCTGTCCCTCAGGCTGTTGGTCTTCGACTGTCACAACCTGCCGACTGTTGGAAGTCAGCTGCGGGGCCTTGCGCTTATGATCATTCTGCTGCTGTCGCCGACTGGTGTCTCCAGCCGGAGTTCTGGGAGCTTGAGGGGCCACTTTGCCAGTCGTGCTAACTTGAATCTCTGTCTTCATGGAGGAGTCGGCCGTGGCATACTTGTCTGCTATGACCAGCAACTCATCGAGGGTCTTTGGCTCGTCGCAGAGGAGCCTGTGCTTGAGGAGGGTGCCTTCTCTACACCCGGCAGTGAAGTACTCGATAGCCTGCACCTCGTGCACGCCCTCGCAGGAGTTCCGAAGCTCGCCCCATCGTGTGAGGTAATTGTGAGTCGACTCGTCTTGGCCTTGCACGCACAAGGAGAGCTGGCGCGGCTTGGGGGGTCGCTTGTACGTGCTGGTGAAGTTGCGGATGAAAGCCTCGGTGAAGTCGACCCAACTGTTGATGCTGCGGGGCTTCAAACTGTTCAACCATGTCCGGGCCGTACCCTGGAGCATGAGCGGAACGTACTTCACGGCAATGCGCTTGTTGCCGTTCACTATGTTGACGGCTGTGGAGTAGTCAACTAGCCAATCTTCCGGCTTCACGGAGCCGGTGTACTTGGGCGTGTCTCAGGGGAACGTGAATCCTTTGGGAAAGGGCTCATCTCGGATGCGGGGTCCGAAGTAGGGCGGGCCCAGCTCGTCTTCTTCTTCCAGCGCCAGGGATCGGTCGAGTCGGTCGATCCGGTGGCGGGCGTCGTTCTCTCCGACTCCCTTTCGACGGCCAAGGCGGTCGCCGAGAGTCGGATGCTCAACATGCGGCAGGGAGACTCATCTTTCTCTT
This sequence comes from Triticum aestivum, assembly GCF_018294505.1. NCBI lineage: Eukaryota > Viridiplantae > Streptophyta > Magnoliopsida > Poales > Poaceae > Triticum > Triticum aestivum. Next base: position 1,534 of record NW_025236100.1, on the reverse strand, counting down.
CGTGGTGGGGGAGGCAGGTAGTCGCCCTGCCGTTCCAGTGCTCTCGGGCGGCCGTCTTGGTCGCGCTCGATGGTGATGCGAGTCCGACTGTGGCTGACAGCCGGATCCTTCTCTCTTCTTCCGTGGGCTCCGCCAGTCGGGGTCCGAGACGTTGCGCCTTGATCTCGGCGGGGAGGTAAGTCGTCATTTTGTCGTTGCGGCGCCTCCGTGCGGCAGCCGGCTTCGTTCTGTGCGGCAGCCGCTTTGAGGAGTCGCTGGACTCGCTCGGTCATCAAGCGACGCTCTTCGCCTTCGAAGTTGTCTAGTTCGTCCGCTGCCGCCTGGGCAGCGCGGATGTTCTCTGCAGGCGTGGCATACACGGGGCGATCGGCCCCGAACAGGTTGGCGATGGCCGTGCCGCGTTGTCGGACCGCGCCTAGGCGGCTAGGCCCAGTCGGGACTTGCGAGCCGCCCACGGCGCGATCCATCTCACGTTGGTAGTCCTCTGACAAGCGTCTCATGCTTGCCAGCTTCTTCGCGCCTTCGATGAGCTGAAGGCAGCGTGCCTCTAGCGTCTCGGCGTCAGCATCCTCCAGAATGGGCGCCGTCAGGTCTCGCAGAGCCGCATCAAGCGGGTCATGAGCTCCTTCACCGGAGTGCTCGCCATGACTAATAACGAGCACCTCCGTGACGGCGCTTCCGCCGCTCTCCTCGTGAGGGAGCGGCTCATCGTAGATCACCACATTGGTGGGGAACGTGTCAAGCGACACGCTGTCAGAGTCGACCAGCATCGGGTCGGTGGAGCCTACGGACCCCAAGTCCACGGCAGGCTCGCCGACGACATGGAGATGGTCGAGGAGGCCCGCGAGGAGGCTTTTGGGGCCACCCATGCCCGCATCGGATGCGGGCTCGTCGGAGATGCAAACCTCGCCAAGAAGATCAGCGAGGCAGCTCGCCGCGCAGGTGTCATCGATGCCTTGCAGCGCGTCGGGGCAAGCGCCATCGGGCGTGCCGGGCTGGCTACGCTCGCGGGGGAGGAAGAGGGTTCCCGTCCAGAGCAGGTCTCCGGACGACGGTGCACCTCGCCCCATGGTGGGCGCCAAATATCGGGGGTTGGGTGCGACATATGCCAAAGGATGGTTTATCATGGTGGGAGCGAGTAGAACGTCGCCGGTGCCAGGAAACGGGATGAGGCGAAGGCATGCACGCCGGCAAATGTTACCCAGCTTCGGGGCTCTCCGGGGAGATAATACCCCTACTGCTGCTCTGCGGGGTCTCCGCATGATCACTAAAGAGTAGTGACTACAAGGTTGCTCCTAGAGCTGTATTCTGGAGGTAGGAGAAGGCAAGGCTAGCTCTCTCCTCCCTATATGATCTGGTCTAATGCTAATGGATGCGAACCCTTTGCATGGGTGCCCCGGGGGGTTTATATAGGCCTACCCTCCGGGGGTACAATGGTAATCCGGCTGGGCGCGGGTCCCAGCCGTCTGCCTCTCAGGCCGCCGTCTTCTACGCTGACTGCTGGGGCCCGCCGACTAGCGGGCCCCACCGGCGA
>NW_025236099.1:0-5574 GCF_018294505.1 Triticum aestivum | reverse complement strand
GTGTGCAGATGTTGGAGATGGCCAAGGATCGGTATGGGGCCAACCAAGTTATTCCACTCAAGGTCAAGCTTTTGGAGGAAGGTCATGTTTCCTAGGGAGGAACTGATTTGGCCTGCTAAGTCCAGGCTGCTGAGGTTGAGCGCAGCAACACGAAACGGTCGTCTCGTGGTGCAGATAACACCGCGCCATCGACAGAAGTGGGTGGTGTTCCTCCAGCTGCTCAGGGCTCTTTGTGGATCGTCGGTGATGCTCTGCTTGAAGTTGAGCAGCGCGTGCAGATCTACGATGCTGCTATTCTCGTGGATCGTTGAGGGTCGTTGCTTTATATATAAAGCGAGACGAAAGCCTTTTTCGGTAATCCTCGCTACTAATTATTCCTAATTACTTCCTGAGTGACTGTTGCTCAAAAAAGGAAAACCTCCCGAGTGACTGACTAATGTGTTTTGTTATCAATACTTCAATAGTTTGTTGAACTGAACCTAAATCATTCCTTTTGACGAGAGTATTCCATTACTACCTACCTGCCTACCTACCTTCCTAAAAAATATCCTACCTACCATAACATAAAACCCTGCCTACATTCGTCTGTGTGTTTGACAAGAGGTATAAAAGCAAGGATCAACAGAACAAAAACATATGACCGGACAAGATATATATTGCATCAATAGTACTAGCCTTAAAAATCTTCTAACATTTGGAGATGAGGTAGTATATGTCAAGAGATGCACAATAGACTCAACTTTCAATTACAATCAAATAGTCTCGCAATTCTTATTACACAATAACAGAGTTTTGATAACATGCAGTACATACGGCATTTCCGAAAAAGAAAAAAAAATTAACAGTGCATACAACATACTGGTAGAGTGTCTCGGCCCCATGGACTATTTATTTATTTTTATTACATGACGAAAATATGAGTGAAATGAAGAAAAAAGATTAACTCGGAAGCATGCATGCATATAATGTTATGGGCAAACAACAACAAGATGCGTGTCTGTATATGACCTCGAAAGCTTCATCTGTATATGGTCACTTTTGGCCGGCGATACAAGATGCATGAAGATGGTTGCAGATAGATTCAGGTACTAGTAAAGTGGTACTTACGATGATGAAATAACCAACCTGCAAGATGACTGCATGCGTAAGTGTATTATATTATATATGGAGTACTATTGTTAGTGCAAGATGACTGCACACATCTTTTGTTAAAAAACCTCAAGAAAGAAAGAAATAGCCAACAAGATTTTTTGATTACAAAAGTGAGAAGCCAGCCACGTACCACACGGAAGGATTACCTCGTCGCCTCCATCGCCAACGAAGAAACCGATCACGCTGCTTCCAGGGTCTCCTCCTGGATCTCAGCGCCACTCCCATCACTGCTGGAAACCTCCTGTGCGCTCTCCTTCCTTGGAAAACGCTCCCTCTTTCGGCCAGAGACCAAAATCTCGATCCAGCGGGGATGCTCCTGGGCTTCTTTCCTCACGACGTCAATCATCGCGCTCACACACGGGCTGCTCTCTGCTGCTCCTTTATACCATTCCTCGTTGCATCTGAATTCGACATGGTAGAGGTTCCGGAGGTGGTTGATACCCAGACACGGAGGGTCTTTATTTGCAGGTGGGCCACCGTAGAACTGGAACTCGAAGATGAGCCGGTGCAGCTCCGGCATCGCTCCTTCCTGGAAGGTGATAATTGGCGACGCGCGGCTGTCAACAACGAGCCACATAAGCCTCGGGAACCCTTCGCCGCTGATGACTATGGGCTTTCTTGGGACGACTTCGAGCCTTAGCTTGAGGTCTTTCAGGCTAGGCATCTCCCGCAGAATCTTCAGATCCTGCTCCTCGAGTTTGCAGATCCTGATATCCAAGTAGGCAAGGTCGTTGAAGTGATCCTTGATCCACCATGGAATGTGCATGTGTTTTGTGCCAACAGTTAGCCCACCCCTTTCAGTAGTCCATGCATCCATTTGAATGGACAGGATCTCCGCGGAGAACTCAGACACAAGATCACTGTTCTTCCAAGCTTGCCGGACGCACTCAGCCACTCCCTCCAAATTCGAAAGTTGGCTAGTTTCCCAGGGTAGTGCGCTGATGGCCGAATCTAATGCCAATTTTTTAAGTTTTTTTAGCCCCACCATTTCCTTTGGTAACTTCGTCACGGGTATAAATGTCAACAACAGTTGCTTCAAATTCTGCAGTTTCCTGATCTCGCGAGGTAGCTCTGTGAGCTCCTGGTTGTAACTCAGGTCCAGAGTCTCCAAATTCTTGAGGTCCCCAATCTCCCTGGGCAGCTCTGCCAGCTTTAGGTTGCGACTCATCACTAGAGTCTTCAACTGCTGTAAGTCCCCAATCTCACTGGGTAGCTCTCTAATCAAAGTTCGCCTTACGTGCAATGTCTCCAAATACTGCAGCCTCGCTATTTCTGGTGGTATCTCACTAATTCCCTTCCCTTCTAGGCCGAATAGGTGCCTCACACGGAGCAGTCCACATATATCCTTCACATGATCATTCCCAAGAGCCTCAAAGTCAAGATCCTCAAAAACATGCACATACTTTCTGGTTTCACGAAGCCGCTGATGATATTGAAGATCCAACACTCGCACATGTTCCAACTTCTCAAAAGGGACATATGTCTTAGCACCTTCGAAAACAACAAGAGATCGAATCTGAGACCAATACAACCCAAACAAGGGATCCACTCCCTCCGCCGCACCATCAGCTGAATAATCATCCATACATAGTCGATGGATTCGACAGGCACATGACGATGTGATGTCAGAACTGCAAGTAATGAAATTACCTTCACGCAATTTCCATCCAAGGAAATTCCGCATCACGGGGTTCATTTGGTAGGCCTTTTCATCCTTATCCTCCAGCAGCATCAATAATCCTCTATCGCCAAGCTCTTCTAAATAACCTTTTCCTGCATCAAGTTCATAAATAAATCCTTCAGCGATCCATCGCATCACCAAATCATCCCCGTAAAATTTGTAATTCTCAGGGTATATACTGCAGTACAACAAGCAGGTCTTCAACATATGGTGAGGAAGATCATTGTAGCCAAGCTGCAAACTCTCTACCAACGGTTCGAACCCTGGAGTGTTCTGGATTCCACTTTGCTTAACTCGCCTCTCAAATTCGATCATATCTTGCACGTCCCTTGCTTGTTCTTGTTGCTGACAGACCATTGCCATTGCTGAAAACATGCAAAGTAGTGCTAACGGGACACCACCACACATGCGCACAATAGGATGGTCACAATCAAAGCCTTCTCCAACCATGTCAGGCTTCATCCGAGCAGCGACATCTTCCCTATCAGGTCCATAGAGCCACCTTCTCTTGTCGAAACTCAATTGAGGATTCATTCTGATGCAGGGCTTGTTATTATCAAAATCATATCCTCGCATGGAATGAATACGGCTTGTCATGACAATTCTGCTGCCCAGATTATTAACTGGAAAAGGTCTCCTAATGATGTCCCATTGTTCACGGTTCCATATGTCATCAATTATTACGAGGTACCTAGGCAAGTTAGTTGAATAAGATAGTTAGTAGACTGGCTGACCAAATTTCAAACAGTTTGACCAAATTTATTCTTGAAATCATCTGCAAACTGGAATCCTGATCGTCACCGTGCACAATTCAAGATATTAATTAAATTGATGTTTTTTATAAATTTGCGCACCTTTTGTTCTCTAGGAAATTGGATATGGTGTGGATGATATGTTCCTCTGTTCTTGCTTCGGTGCCAGCAGGTGGTTGAGCTCCTACTTGTTGGAGAATACTTGTGAGAACCTCCTTCATGTTGGGAGTTGATGTGACGGATACAAAAGACCGGGACTGGAACTTATTTGCGATCTCCTCGTCCCCATAAACAAGGCTGGCAAGGGTTGTTTTCCCTACACCGGCCATTCCAACAATGGATACTATTTTGAGCTGCAGCTCAACCATTGTGCTCTCTTCTTCTCCTACTAGGTATCTGGTGAGCTCGTTCCTCCATCCATCCATACAGACGAGCTCTGACACATCCTTGCGGACAAATGGAGCTCGACGAGGAGGTGGAGGCGGTTGGCTGGGGGTGCTGGATTTGGTGTTTCTCCATGCAAATAAGCTGGAGAAGGGTTGAGCAGACCTGTCCTTCCACTTCCACTTGCTGTGGCACCGGGCCGACACGTCATCTACTCTCCTCTTGAAATCTTGGAAAGGGCTTACTTCGATCTTCCTCTCTATCAAACGCTTGCTTCTGTGGCTGCCCTGCATCGTGAGGATGAAGTCATCAATGGCGTCGTCCATATCAGCAGCCAGATCCAGTGCTTCCTTCTTCAGGACCTTGGATTCCGCATCGAGATCCTCCTTCTCCCATATGGCCCAAAGGATAGAGTGCACCGACTTGAGCTTGGATCTGATGGACTTGACGTCCTTGCGAGTCTGGCGGCGAAGCTTGTAGTCGCTGCTCAGCAAAGCACCCAGCTTTGCTACGACGGGACCCAAGACCCCCGTGGCTGCCGTCACGGGAGCTCCCTCCATGGCTCACCTAGACCGTATGCACTGGATTGGAGCTCCGGCTCCTCCTTCCCGGCTGTGTGTATTGGCGCTAGCTAGCACCGGTGCCGGTGCGGCAGCCGACCTTGTGATTCGTCTCTATATGGGTGGTGCTTGGAGATGGACCTCCAACTGCTTTGTGTGTCTGTGTGAACGAGTGTGTGCGGGGAATGGGTGGTGGCTTCTATGGGGGTGGAGCATGAAGGTCGAACTGTAAATGATCACTTCCAGCCCGGCGGGGAGATTTCTTGTATCCGACCGCACCGCATTACAAACATTGCCGACGGGTTTAATACTTTTGCTTTCTTTTCCTTTTGAAAAAGTACAAACCTTTTCAAATGATCAGATTTACCACCAAATATTAGCCGATAGTTTTCTGCTGTATTTATATGGGAAAAAAATATGCATACATGTACAGGTGTGGGAAGTGCATTAGAGCTCCGTCCGATCATGTAAAAGCTGCACAATAAAACGTCCATTCCTCATCAGTGCTTCCTGGCCCTCAATCCGACCCGCTGTCGGCTGTTGTACGAGGTTCATGTGCTACCATTCAGACAATTATTGATGTGCTGGCTAGCACATGTGAACCTCGTAAGTCCTTATCAGGTTCCCCACATTTTCATGCATTGCTATGTTTTTTTGCGGGTGCATTCATATGTAACCTTTGAGATATAAATATGAATCATGTGACAAAAAAAAATTTGCAGGAAAATATTGAATCTATTGACGAAAAAGGGTTTCCCCCCGCTTTGTATTACAAAGCAAACATCAAGTACAACCAATGATAGGTGCTGGGGCGGAAGCAGCACAACCACGCCCAAAAGAAAAGAAAGAGAAAAAAAAAAAACAAATGCCGATAACGGCGGATCGACAAAGACGACGGAGCCTCGCGACCGCTGCTTCCACCGAAGATCGTCCCCCAAGCTCCGAGACTCCGAAGCGCCGGTACCAATCAACACCTCCAAGAAGGGACGCGACGATGACGACGCTGCTGCCAAGGGTTTCTCCCGGTACACGGCGAGGAAAGAGG
>NW_025236098.1:0-5575 GCF_018294505.1 Triticum aestivum | reverse complement strand
TCAACTATGAGCTCCTATATATAGCTGGGCATTGGCTCCTCTCCTCATATGTGGCACTAAATTGGTAGTTGCGTCCCTTAAGATCGGATGCTAACAATCCGGGACTACGATATGGTTTAATTTTAATTTGGATCTACCCTCATGCACACAAGTTCACTCATTAGGCCAGTGGTTCTCATAGTAGACCAATTAATATGTGAAATATCATGGCCAATGGCTCTCCTCTACTCAAGCGTGGCACACTATTATAAGATCTGGCATGATTTCATTTGGATTTACCCTCATGCACAGAAGTTGACTAATTAGGTGTGCCTATACAGCTCCCAGATCTTTGCACTCCCCTCAATCATAACTCCGCCCTCCATTCCAACAAATAAGGCGCATACGCATCCCAAAATTAAACTTTAACCATAAATTCGAAATCAAATGTGATAAAATCCATACCGTTGAATTCGTATTGAAAAGGAGTTTTCGGTGGTATAATTTTGAAGTCACCACAATATATATTATTGATCCAATTAGAAAGCGTGTGTGCCTTATTCATTGGAATAGAGGGTGTAATTCGCTAACAACGATGTCCGTCATAGCTGTTGTGCATAATTCGGCTTCGTTCGTCCATCTGTCACTTGATCGTTGGTTGACATGAACCAAATTTCCATGGCCTTGCGAGCCACCCTTAGTTTCATCTCCTTCACTAATTGGGTAGTACAAAGTACAGAATTTGGAAAATTAACGTGCCTTTAAAGTTAAAAGTCTGCAGTGCAATGTACCATAATAAAAAAACTCCCTATAATTTTGCCATGGATCCCTTCTCTACCGAGGATTTTAAGCAGAGAGGGTCGTGTTAAAGGAACTTGACTCGGTAGGTTTTCAGTTCTTTTTGCAATATTTTTATTTCTATAATTACAAACCAGTAAACCTTGTAAATACACAAGTGTGCTAGAATGAAACTATAGGTAGACTATTTAATTGATAAATTTAGTAAAGAGGTAGATTATTTTGCAACACTCGAGCATAAAATTTAGGGAACTATAAAGCGTAGGATTAAGACGCCATTGCTAGTTTCCCCAGAAAAATGCTGCCCCATTTGGAAATACATGTTGTTCCAGAAATAAAAAAGTCAAACTTGAACAACTTTGAAACACACTATGCATGGGAAATTTTAGTGTTGTATAATGAAAATAGTATCATTAGATTTGCTGTAACTTTTCTATAATACTGCGATCTGTAAAATTTGACCAATATATTCATATGAAAAGCAACTATTGTGATTGCCTGTTGAAGAACTACCCATTTGTCATCGGTATGTTACTTGCCCGAGATTCGATCGGCGGTATCTCAATACTTAGTTCAATCTCGTTACCGGCAAGTCTCTTTACTCGTTCCATAATACATCATCATTAGTTACATTGCTTGCAAGGCTTATAGTGATGTGCATTACCGAGAGGGCCCGGAGATACCTCTCCAACAATCGGAGTGACAAATCCTAATCTCGATCTATGCCAACTCAACAAGTACCCTCGGGGACACCAGTAGAGCACCTTTATAATCACCCAGTTACGTTGTGACGTTTGGTAGCACACAAAGTGTTCCTCCGGTATTCGGGAGTTGCATAATCTCATAGTCATAGGAACGTGTATAAGTCATGAAGAAAGCAATAGCAATATACTAAACGATCAAATGCTAAGCTAACGGAATGGGTCAAGTCAATCACATCATTCTCTAATAATGTGATCCCATTAATCAAATGACAACTCATGTCTATGGTTAGGAAACTTAACCATCTTTGATTCAACGAGCTAGTCAAGTAGAGGCATACTAGTGACGCTCTGTTTGTCTATGTATTCACACATGTACTAAGTTTCCGGTTAATACAATTCTAGAATGAATAATAAACATTTATCATGAAGTAAGGAAATATAAATAAAAACTTTATTATTACCTCTAGGGCATATTTCCTTCACTGCTGCCATGCGAAATTCCAGGTTCAAACACATTATGGTTTATGAGCTATGAAAAGAACAAATTCAGCTATTAATCGTGACGTTTACTGTATGGCAATATTCAATGTTGATTTTCATTTTTTTCATGCCTCGTAAATTGCAATGTGTTTGAACTTGGAAATTTCTCATGATAATGGAACATCACACTTTAACATCCCGTGCTTTTGAGATTTCTTCGAGACTTTAACACATTGTTTCCCAGTGGTTTGCATCGGTTCCACCCACACTTGGTTTTCATGTAATATTATATCCTTCTTCATCAAAAGAAAAGGAAAATTAGAAGCTTTCATGCATGCATAGCCCGGATATCTCAGATCATAAAAAGGCATGAATATCCCAGATGATACAAGCACATTGTTAGAGAGTTTCAACGTACTTTTATTCCACGTACTTATGCATGCACATATACATGCAAGTCTGGTACAGTATTAATTCCAACAACACAACACAGCACACTTTTACGATTACGCATGTACTACCTACCTTGGGAACACTGTTGCATGCATGTATGCACGAGACTGAGATATAAGATGAACTGGAACGCAAACTTGCAAAGAGCAAATAGATGTGCACGGGTGATCGATCAGCGCAGGCAGGTGTAGGTGGATTCGCAGGGAATGCCGCACTGGTTGAGGAGGAGGACGACGTCGAGGCGGAGTCCGAGGACACCGCCGAGGACGCCGCAGAGGCACGCGGCCGCTTGCAGCTCGACCAACCCGTAGAGCAGCGGGCAGCACTCACTGGCAAACAAGCCGAGACTGAGATTCGGCAGGTGCAGCACGTTGACGCACACTTGCAGATTCGGGCACGAGCCATAGCTGGTTGACGGTGATGGTGGCGGCGGGGGGTACGCCGGTGGCGGTGGCGGTGGCGACGGCGGCGGGTATAACGGTGGTGGTGGCGGGGGCGGAGACAGGGGCGGGCAGTTGTATCCGCAACCGTGAACGGTGGAGACCGTCAGTGCCATGGCAAGGAGCAGGAGGGCGAGCTTGGACGATGGCGCCATTGCTAGAGCTTTGATCGAGGAACCTAGTCACATGTGTATGTGATTGTACTGCTGTATGTCCTCGGGTTGTTTTGGATGGTATTTATAGCCGGATTGTACATGATGCAAGAGGTTGTGTAGGCGTTGATGATCAGATCAGAAGCAGATCGTATACCCTTGTGGATCGGTTTACAACAAGCCACACGCGGTGCTTACAGTACAGGTGCCCTCATGGCACTAGGCTGAATTGGCTGATATTTTTGGGGAGCACGCCATGGCCATGTACCGCTTGCTCTTGTTATTGTGAACGTACACTATTGGCATGCATGCGCAGAGCTCAACTAGGTAGTAGCAGGCCAAGTCAACTGTGACGCCCCCGATTTGACCGTACACTAATCATGCACGCAAATGTGTACGATCAAGATCAGGGACTCACGGGAAGATATCACAACACAACTCTACAACATAAATAAGTCATACAAGCATCATAATACAAGCCAGGGGCCATGAGGGCTCGAATACAAGTGCTCGATCATAGACAAGTCAGCGGAATCAACAATATCTGAGTACAGACATAAGTTAAACAAGTTTGCCTTAAGAAGGCTAGCACAAACTGGGATACAGATCGAACGAGGCGCAGGCCTCCTGCCTGGGATCCTCCTAACTACTCCTGGTCGTCGTCAGCGGGCTGCACGTAGTAGTAGGCACCTCCAGTGTCGTAGGTGTCGTCGTCGACCGTGGCGTCTGGCTCCTGGACTCCAGCATCTGGTTGCGTCAATCAGGTATAGAAAGGGGAAAAGAGGGAGAAAAGCAACCGTGAGTACTCATCCAAAGTACTCGCAAGCAAGGAGCTACACTAGATATGCAATGGGTATATGTGTAAAGGGCCATATCAGTGGACTGAACTGCAGAAAGCCAGAATAAGAGGGGGATAGCTAATCCTGTCGAAGACTACGCTTCTGGCAGCCTCCATCTTGCACCATGTAGAAGAGAGTAGATTGAAGTCCTCCAAGTAGCATCGCATAGCATAATCCTACCCGGCGATCCCGTCCTCGTCGCCCTGTTAGAGAGCGATCACCGGGTTATATCTGGTACTTGGAAGGGTGTGTTTTATTAAGTATCCAGTTCTAGTTGTCATAAGGTCAAGGTACAACTCCGGGTCGTCCTTTTACCGAGGGACACGGCTATTCGAATAGATAAACTTCCCTGCAGGGGTGCACCACATAACCCAACACGCTCGATCCCATTTGGCCGGACACACTTTTCTGGGTCATGCCCGGCCTCGTAAGATCAACACGTCGCAGCCCCACCTAGGCTCAACAGAGAGGTCAACACGCCGGTCTAAATCCTATGCGCGCAGGGGTCTGGGCCCATCGCCCATTGCACACCTGCACGTTGCGAGGGCGGCCGGAAGCAGACCTAGCCTAGTAGGCGTTCCAGTCCAATCCGGCGCGCGCCGCTCCGTCGCTGACGTCAAGAAGAGCTTCGGCTGATACCACGACGTCGGGATACCCATAACTACTCCCGCGTAGATGGTTAGTGCGTATAGACCAAATGGCCAAACTCAGATCAAATACCAAGATCTCGTTAAGCGTGTTAAGTATCCGCGAACGCCGACCAGGGCCAGGCCCACCTCTCTCCTAGGTGGTCTCAACCTGCCCTGCCGCTCTGCCACAAAGTAACAGTCGGGGGCCGTCAGGAACCCAGGCCCACCTCTACCGGGATGGAGGCACCTGTCCTTTCAGCCCCCTCATCAGAATCACTTGCGGGTACTCCTCGAGCCGACCCGACTGTAGTCACCACATGTGTCATGTATATAATGTATATAGTATATACCCGTGATCACCTCCCAAAGTGATCACGACCCAGTAGTATAGCATGGCAGACGGACAAGAGTGTAGGGCCACTGATGGAACACTAGCATCCTATACTAAGCAGTACGATAGCAGGTAAGGGTAACAACTGTAGCAACAATGACAGGCTATGCATCAGGATAGGATTAACGGAAAGCAGGAACATGCTACACTACTCTAATGCAAGCAGTATAGAGAATAATAGGCGATATCTGGTGATCAAGGGGGGGGCTTGCCTGGTTGCTCAGACAAGAAGGAGGGGTCGTCGGTGACGTAGTCGACCACAGGGGCATCAGCATCGTCACGGGGTCTACCGAAGAGAAGAGGGGGAAGAAACAGTAAATACATAGCAGGCAAGTGCATAACAGGACAGCAGGCAGAGCTAGACGTGTTCTAACACGGTATGAGGTGATACCGGTGAAGGGGGGAAACATCCGGGAAAGTATCCCCGGTGTTTCACGTTTTCGGACAGATAAATCGGAGGGGGAAAGTTGCAAGTTTGCTATGCTAGGGACGTCTGGCAGACGAACGGACTGCGTATTCGGATTCGGCTCGTCGTTCTGAGCAACTTTCATGTAGAAAGTATTTTCATCTGAGCTACGGTTTAAAAGATAAGATTTTCTAAAGATTTACTAATTTCTGTAATTTAATTAATCATTTAATTTAATTCGAAATTGGATTTATGACATCAGCATGATGTCATGCTGACATCAGCAGTCAACAGGGGTTGACTA
>NW_025236097.1:3365-5575 GCF_018294505.1 Triticum aestivum | reverse complement strand
AAACTGGATGCACTTCGTGTACAAACTGGACAAACTCTTTCGGGGTATTAGGGTTTCAGACGAGAACTCATCTGTTACATAGGCACTTCAATGTTTTTAAAGTTATTTGAACTCCGGACTTCTTTCGTGTTCAGTATGCGGCATTCAAAGTGACGTCATCAATTTCCAACATGTTCTGACATCATTTGTTGTTTTTCGGTCATTTACCTAATTGTTTAGAGAGCTAAATGGCCATCAAATTGAAAATCACTACAAAATGAACTCTGGAAATGTTGAAACTTGGCATCGTATCATCATTTCACCTGCATAGCATGTGCGAAAGACTAGAGAGGGTCACAAAAAAACTGGATGCACTTCGTGTACAAACTGGACAAACTCTTTCAGAGTAAAAGGGTTTCAGACAAGAACTCATCTGTTACACGGGCACTTCAATGTTTTTTAAACTTATTTGAACTCTGGACTTCTTTCGTGTTTAGTATGCAGCATTCAAAGCGATGTCATCAATTTCCAACATGTTTTGACATCATTTGTTGTTTTTCGGTCATTTACCTAATTGTTTAGAGAGCTAAATGACCGTGAAATTGAAAATCACTACAAAATGAACTCTGAAAATGTTGAAACTTGGCATGGTATCATCATTTCACCCGCATAGCATGTGCGAAAGAGTAGAGAGGGTCACAAAAAAACTGGACGCACTTCGTGTACAAACTGGACAAACTCTTTCGGAGTATCAGGGTTTCGGACGAGAACTCATCTGTTACACGGGCACTTCAATGTTTTTTAAACTTATTTGAACTCCGAACTTCTTTTGTGTTCAGTATGCAGCATTCAAAGCGACGTCATCAATTTCCAACATGTTATGACATCATTTGTTGTTTTTTGGTCATTTACCTAATTGTTTAGAGTGCTAAATGACCATGAAATTGAAAATCACTACAAAATGAACTCTGAAAATGTTGAAACTTGGCATGGTATCATCATTTCACCCTCATAGCATGTGCGAAAGAGTAGAGAGGGTCACGGCAAAAACCGGACGCACTTCGTATACAAACTACACAAACTCTTTCGGAGTAAAAGGGTTTCAGAGGAGAACTCATCTGTTACACGGGCACTTCAATGTTTTTTAAACTTATTTGAGCTCCGGACTTCTTTTGTGTTCAGTATGCAGCATTTAAACCGACGTCATCAATTTCCAACATGTTCTGACATCATTTGTTGTTTTTCGGTCATTTACTTAATTGTTAAGAGAGCTAAATGGCCGTCAAATTGAAAATCACTACAAAATGAACTCTGGAAATGTTGAAACTTGGCATCGTATCATCATTTCACCCGCATAGCACGTGCGAAAGAGTAGAGAGGGTCACAAAAAAACTGGATGCACTTCGTGTACAAACTGGACAAACTCTTTCGGGGTATTAGGGTTTCAGACGAGAACTCATCTGTTACACAGGCACTTCAATGTTTTTAAACTTATTTGCACTCCGGACTTCTTTCGTGTTCAGTATGCGGCATTCAAAGTGACGTCATCAATTTCCAACATGTTCTGACATCATTTGTTGTTTTTCGGTCATTTACCTAATTGTTTAGAGAGCTAAATGACCGTGAAATTGAAAATCACTACAAAATGAACTCTTGAAATGTTGAAACTTGGCATGGTATCATCATTTCACCCGCATAGCTTGTGCGAAAGAGTAGAGAGGGTCACGGCAAAAACTGGACGCACTTCGTGTACAAAGTGGACAAACTCTTTCGGAGTAAAAGGATTTCGGAGAAGAACTCATCCGTTACACGGGCACTTCAATGTTTTTTAAACTTATTTGAGCTCCGGACTTCTTTTGTGTTCAGTATGCAGCATTTAAACCGACGTCATCAATTTCCAACATGTTCTGACATCATTTGTTGTTTTTCGGTCATTTACCTAATTGTTAAGAGAGCTAAATGGCCGTCAAATTGAAAATCACTACAAAATGAACTCTGGAAATGTTGAAACTTGGCATCGTATCATCATTTCACCCGCATAGCATGTGCGAAAGAGTAGAGAGGGTCACAAAAAAACTGGATGCACTTCGTGTACAAACTGGACAAACTCTTTCGGGGTATTAGGGTTTCAGACGAGAACTCATCTGTTACATAGGCACTTCAATGTTTTTAAAGTTATTTGAACTCCGGACTTCTTTCGTGTTCAGTATGCGGCATTCAAAGTGACGTCA
>NW_025236097.1:1848-3355 GCF_018294505.1 Triticum aestivum | reverse complement strand
TTTTAAACTTATTTGAACTCCGAACTTCTTTTGTGTTCAGTATGCAGCATTCAAAGCGACATCATCAATTTCCAACATGTTATGACATCATTTGTTGTTTTTTGGTCATTTACCTAATTGTTTAGAGTGCTAAATGACCATGAAATTGAAAATCACTACAAAATGAACTCTGAAAATGTTGAAACTTGGCATGGTATCATCATTTCACCCTCATAGCATGTGCGAAAGAGTAGAGAGGGTCACGGCAAAAACCGGACGCACTTCGTATACAAACTACACAAACTCTTTCGGAGTAAAAGGGTTTCGGAGGAGAACTCATCTGTTACACGGGCACTTCAATGTTTTTTAAACTTATTTGAGCTCCGGACTTCTTTTGTGTTCAGTATGCAGCATTCAAAACGACGCCATCAATTTCTAACATGTTCTCACATCATTTCCTGTTTTTCGGTCATTTACTTAATTGTTTAGAGAGCTAAAAGACCGTGAAATTGAAAATCACTACAAAATGAACTCTGAAAATGTTGAAACTTGGCATGGTATCATCATTTCACCCGCATAGCATGTGCAAAAGTGTAGAGAGGGTCACAAAAAAACTGGACGCACTTCGTGTATAAACTGGACAAATTCTTTCGGAGTATCAGGGTTTCAGACTAGAACTCATCTGTTACACGGGCACTTCAATGTTCTTTAAACTTATTTGAACTCCGGACTTCTTTTGTGTTTAGTATGCAGCATTCAAAGCGACGTCATCAATTTTCAACATGTTCTGAAATCATTTGTTGTTTTTCGGTCATTTACCTAATTGTTTAGAGAGTTAAATGACCGTGAAATTGAAAATCACTACAAAATGAATTCTGAAAATGTTGAAACTTGGCATGGTATCATCATTTCACTCGCATAGCATGTGCGAAAGAGTAGAGAGGGTCACGGCAAAAACTGGACGCACTTCGTGTACAAACTGGACAAACTCTTTCGGAGTAAAAGGGTTTTGGACGAGAACTCATCTGTTACACGGGCACTTCAATGTTTTTTAAACTTATTTGAACTCCGGACTTCTTTTGTGTTCAGTATGCAGCATTCAAAGCGGCGTCATCAATTTCCAACATGTTCTGACATCATTTGTTGTTTTTCGATCATTTACCTAATTGTTTAGAGAGTTAAATGACCGTGAAATTGAAAATCACTACAAAATGAATTCTAAAAATGTTGAAACTTGGCAAGGTATCATCATTTCACCCGCATAGCATGTGAGATAGAGTAGAGAGGGTCACAAAAAAACTGGACAAACTTCGTGTACAAACTGGACAAACTCTTTCGGAGTATCAGGGTTTCGGACGAGAACTCATCTGTTACACGGGCGCTTCAATGTTTTTTAAAATTATTTGAACTCCATACTTCTTTTGTGTTCAGTATGCAGCATTCAAAGCGACGTCATCAATTTCCAACATGTTCTGACATCATTTGTTGTTTTTCGGTCATTCACCTAATTGTTTAGAGAGCTAAATGG
>NW_025236097.1:1352-1838 GCF_018294505.1 Triticum aestivum | reverse complement strand
CAATTTCCAACATGTTCTGACATCATTTGTTCTTTTTCGGTCATTCACCTAATTGTTTAGAGATCTAAATGGCCGTGAAATTGAAAATCACTACAAAATGAATTCTGAAAATGTTGAAACTTGGCAAGGTATCATCATTTCACCCGCATAGCATGTGCGAAAGAGTAGATAGGGTCACGGCAAAAACTGGACACACTTCGTGTACAAACTGGACAAACTCTTTCGGAGTATCAGGGTTTCGGACGAGAACTCATCTGTTACACGGGCGCTTCAATGTTTTTTAAACTTATTTGAACTCCGGACTTCTTTTGTGTTCAGTATGCAGCATTCAAAGCGACGTCATCAATTTCCAACATGTTCTGACATCATTTGTTGTTTTTCGGTCATTTACCTAATTGTTTAGAGAGCTAAATGGGCGTCAAATTGAAAATCACTACAAAATGAACTCTGGAAATGTTGAAACTTGGCATCGTATCATCATTTCAC
>NW_025236097.1:528-1342 GCF_018294505.1 Triticum aestivum | reverse complement strand
ATAGCATGTGCGAAAGAGTAGATAGGGTCACGGCAAAAACTGGACACACTTCGTGTACAAACTGGACAAACTCTTTCGGAGTATCAGGGTTTCGGACGAGAACTCATCTGTTACACGGGCGCTTCAATGTTTTTTAAACTTATTCGAACTCCGGACTTCTTTTGTGTTCAGTATGCAGCATTCAAAGCGACGTCATCAATTTCCAACATGTTCTGACATCATTTGTTGTTTTTCGGTCATTTACCTAATTGTTTAGAGAGCTAAATGAACGTGAAATTGAAAATCACTACAAAATGAACTCTGAAAATGTCGAAACTTGGCATGGCATCATCATTTCACCCACATAGCATGTGCGAAAGAGTAGAGAGGGTCACGGCAAAAACTGGACGCACTTTGTGTTTAAATTGGACAAACTCTTTCAGAGTAAAACGGTTTCAGACGAGAACTCATCTGTTACACGGGCACTTCAATGTTTTTAAAACTTATTTGAACTCCGGACTTCTTTTGTGTTCAGTATGCAGCATTCAAAGTGACGTCATCAATTTCCAACATGTTCTGACATCATTAGTTGTTTTTTGGTCATTTACCTAATTGTTTAGAGAGCTAAAGGACCGTGAAATTGAAAATCATTACAAAATGAACTCTAAAAATGTTGAAACTTGGCATGGTATAATCATTTCACCCGCATAGCATGTGCGAAAGGGTAGAGAGGGTCACAAAAAAACTGGACGCACTTCGTGTGCAAACTGGACAAACTCTTTCGGAGTATCAGGGTTTCGGACGAGAACTCATCTGTTACACGGGCACTTCAATG
>NW_025236097.1:0-518 GCF_018294505.1 Triticum aestivum | reverse complement strand
TCATCAATTTCCAACATGTTCTGACATCATTTGTTGTTTTTTGGTCATTTACCTAATTGTTTAGAGAGCTAAATGACCATGAAATTGAAAATCACTACAAAATGAATTCTGGAAATGTTGAAACTTGGCATGGTATCATCATTTGACCCGCATAGCATGTGCGAAATAGTAGAGAGGGTCACGGCAAAAACTGGACGCACTTCGTCTACAAACTGGACAAACTCTTTCGGAGTATCAGGGTTTCGGACGAGAACTCATCTGTTACATGAGCACTTCAATGTTTTTTAAACTTATTTGAACTCCGGACTTCTTTTGTGTTCAGTATGCAGCATTCAAAGCGACGTCATCAATTTCCAACATGTTCTGACATCATTTGATGTTTTTTGGTCATTTACCTAATTGTTTAGAGAGCTAAATGACCGTGAAATTAACAATCACTACAAAATGAATTCTGGAAATGTTGAAACTTGGCATGGTATCATCATTTGACCCGCATAGCATGTGCGAAAGAGTAGAGA
>NW_025236096.1:0-5576 GCF_018294505.1 Triticum aestivum | reverse complement strand
TGTATCATCGTCCATACCATCGATGTCTTCGCAGTCAAAGTCGAGCACGTCGGTTAAATCATCGATCATGGCGACAAAGTGGGTGCTGGGTGGGCAGCGAATTCCTTCGTCACCCGCTTCCCACTCTAGCCGGACATAGTTTGGCCCAGTGTCTCCTGACAAAGAGAGAAACTTCAATGAGTTCAGCATGTCGCCAAAGGGTGAGTGTTGAAAGATGTCCGCGGCAGTAAGCTCCATTACCGGAGCCCAACCTGGCTCGGCTGGCTCGAGAGTGAGCGGACCAGGACCAACAACCAGATATGAGTCCGGGGGTCCGGGATTACGGGCCTCCACAGTGGTGGGATCCGTGTTCGGCTCCATCGCCAATAAGTGTGCAGCCTGCGGAGCGGGGTCTAGCCCCCCGTCCATAGGCAACGCAACCTCCCCTAGATTTAGATCCAAGGCTGCTTCGGGGATGATGTCCCGGGCACTGTCCGACAGCAGGTCTAGGCCGTGCTCGTCGTGGCTGTCCGGCGCTCCTAGCGTAGGCTCAAATCCGTCGAAGATCAAGTCTCCGCGGATATCCGCCATGTAGTTCAAGTTTCGAACCTGATCTGGTGGCTAGGGGCGAACCTATCGATATGCTCCAACCGGCCAAGCGAATTGGCCCGCAGTGCGAAGCCGCCGAACACAAAGATCTGTCCAGGAAGAAAAGTCTCACCCTGGACCGTGTTATTGATGATTGAAGACGCCATCAAGCCTCGAAGCGACGACACAGAGGAACTCTCAATGAAAGCACCAATTTCGGTGTCAAAACCGGCGGATCTCGGGTAGGGGGTCCCGATCTGTGCGTCTTAGGCTGATGGTAACAGGAAGCGTGGGACACAATGTTTATCCAGGTTCGGGCCCTCTCGATGGAGGTAAAACCCTACTTCCTGCTTGATTAATATTGAAGATATGTGGAGTACAAGAGTAGATCTACCACGAGATCATAGAGGCTAAACCCTAAGAGCTGGCCTATGATGGTATGATTGTAATTGTGATCGGCCTTCTAAGGACCATGCTCTCCGGTTTATATAGACACCGGAGAGCTAGGGTTTACATGGAGTCGGCTTACAAGGAAGGAAACATAATATCCGGATCGCCAAGCTTGTCTTCCACACAAAGGAGAGTCCCATCCAGACACGAGCCGAAGTCTTGAGTCTTGTATCTTGATGCTTCTATAGTCCAGATGTTGTATATAGTCCGGCTGTCCAGATACCCCCTTATCTAGGACTCCCTCACCCCCCCCTTTTCCTTTCTCGATCTTTTTCTCTTCACACAAAGTATGTAATACAATGCGGACTCCCGGATTATTCCGACCGCACTATGTGTGTAAGCAATACCCGGGGGCTTCCTATACGGAAGCTAAACATAACTTACTCTAAAAGGATTGCATCACCATTATATGCATCGATGTGACTTAAGACATGGCCAAGCTGGGTTGCCTGGCTCCTGTGTTTATGCCCTACATTCCCGTTAATTCGGCTAGGGCATAAGGGGAGCACCTCTGCGATTGTTACTGCCGGTTCAGCCGGATGTGTACCTCAGACTGGGTGAAGTCGAAAGCTAGTTTCCTTAAGAGAATATTCGGTCGGTGAACAAAAGATGTCTTTGTTTATTATAACATAAATCCCCAGAAGTTTGTATCTTGCGCCATGGTTCGCAGTTCAGACATGTGCCTTGTCGCATGCCTACCCAGGGAAAGGAACCCTTAATGGAACTATTCTCCCTGGAAGATGTTTCTTACTATCCATGTAATATAACATAACTAGTTGGGTACTTGTCTGTTCAAGCACTTATGACCCCTATGCCTGGTTTCCACGCATACTCCGGTTTAAATAACCGAGCAGGTATTCGGACACACCCCAGACTATAGGATCCGGGGGTTGAAGCGAAAAGGTCCGCCATGAGAAATGATTGTAATCTGGCTAGGGGCTACTTATGTCCATTGAATTACATAGTCACTTGGACTGACCATATTCCTCTTCTATACCATCCAACAGGCTATCTAGCTTACAATCCTATTGAGAATACTTCGCGGCTAACGCCACCTGGTCATATACCAGACTCACAGGAATTTCTTGCCCATCTGGTCCTGCCGGTCCGACTTCGGCCATATGGTTCGGGTCCAGCTTGGTGTAGCGCGTATTCACCATAGGGCGACCGGTCAGCATTCCTACAAGCAAAACTCTTCCAATATACTTCCTCGCCGAACTATGCTACACTTCATCTAGGCACTTACCATAAATGCCGCGGCAAAGCCTTTTGTACTCCTTCACGGAGTCCGCCAGCTGCGCACGGACGTCTTTCAATTCCACGTCCAGTCGAATATTGGCATCTTGGTGAGTATTCTTATCCTGCTTAACTTGCGTAAGAATGCGCTCGCCAGCTTTTAGTTGCCTCTGGAGATGCGACTCGTCATCCCTCCAGCCCTCCGGATTTACTCTGGGGTAATCTGGAGAATTTTCTGTTAAATTTGTCATACCAGCCAGTTGCTAACTGGTACATTTTTGTACAATTGGGATAAATGTTACCGTATGAGGCCTTCTGGGATTCCTCTAGCTTGGCAACTCTGGCCCTCAATTGGGTCTTGCACTCCTCTAGCTCCTGGGACAATTGCTCATTCTTATCTACAAGAACCTGCGCATAAATTGATACTTAAAACTGTTGTGCCAACCGTTTCAAGTCTCAGGGGCTACTGCTATACATGCTTATCAAACTTTCTTACCCGTATATCTTTGGTATACTGGTCCGTCGCTCGGGCGAGTTCGCCTTGAGCAGCTCGGATGTATGCGTCTCCCGAATGGAAAGCATTGAATGCCTCTTCGGAATAGATGTTGTTGCGAAGCATGCCCGTCGACGCCGGTGATTCAAGGCGCTCTCTACTTCGGAATTCATGGCAGAGAGCATGTCTGCGTCCTCTGTTGGAGGACTATGCGGCATCGGCCCTACGTCCACCTCCTCTCTCGAAGTCGGTTTTGGAGCCGGACTGGTGGAGGCATGTTTGGCAGGATCCCCGGATATAGTCCGGATACTCCTCTTCCTGCCAGGATGTAAAGGGTGTTGTTATACTTCAAATAACAATAATTACATGAAAGGTTGTTTCCTTACCTCTGTAGAGGCATGTCGGCCCTAATCGCCTTCCTCTTGAGCCTACCCAATCCGGACGCTTGTGGCTGACGGGTCCCTAGGGGCTCGGCCCTGCGCTCTGAATGTCGCCTCTGCAAAAACACGACGCTTCAAGGATAAGGCGTGACATCAGGAATGAGTCCTCTTCGGAGGATCGAGTCTTTGGCTGGCTTACACGCGACGAAGGTAGCAGTCCTCGATAATCGGCAGTAATAGCCACTGGGGCGCCGTCACGGCTCGCTCGATAAAATATCCCGTCGACAAGCTCAACGGCCGCATCCGGGTCTTCTTCAAGTCCTGGATCCAGGGCCCTTTCGGGGTCCTCTGGCTGCGGGGAAGGGCTGGAGATTCCTTCTACGGCCCTCCTCAGTTCCTGCTTGTAAATATCGAGGTAGGTAACCTTAGCAGATAACACCACAATAAGTGAAGCGAGAAAATAAATGACGACTTACCCAGTTAGGGGGATTATACATGGAGAATCCGTCCCGCTGTTTGCTATGGAGGAAGTCTTCCTCTTCTCCTTTGTATAGCTTGGATAGTATCCTTGCCAGAGCGGTGGCGGAGTCCGGACCCTTACGGCCACAACGGGTGGCATCGTCTGTCCCGTTGAAATGCCACATGGGATTGCCCCGGTATTGAAGCGGCTGCACTCCCCGTATTATGCATATTGCCATGACCTCGACTATCGTCAGTCCGGATTTGGCCAATAACTTTATCCTGTTCATCGGGAAATGTATTTCCCTGGTATCTTCTTCTTGGGGTCCTCTAGGGCGCCAGCTTAGGCGTGCCCTCAGCGGGGCATTACTGAACTTGGGGAGTCATGTCCGGACTAGATCCGGAAGGCGAGCATCGTCAATATAAAACTACTCTGAATCCCAGTTCTCTGGTGCCTTCTTGGGAGTGCCGGATAGGTATCCGGTCTCAGCGATACGCCATACTTCGGCCCCGCCTACTTGACATAGGGACCCTCCCTGGTTGCGGGGCACAAGGCAGAACAGCTTCTTCCACAAACCAAAATGAGCCTCGTAGCCTAGAAATAGCTCACAAAGGGCGACATACCCTGCTATATGTAGTACGGAGGCTGGGGTTAAGTTGTGCAACTGGAGGCCATAGAACTCCAGGAGCCCATGAAGGAATGGATGAATAGGAAACCTGACACCCCTTAATAGATGCGGAATGAGGCATATTCTCTCCTCGAGAGACGGATTAGGGGATCTCTCCGCTTGTTCTCCGCCGTCATAGGTGGCTATTCCGGCTCGGATGGGGACCATGAATGCCGGTGGGAGAAGCCCTTGGGTTTGTAACTTTATCAAGCGGCTATGAGAAACTGAACACTCTACCCAGTCCCCCGGCTTGGGACAAGGGGAGCGAGCAGAAGAGTTGCGACGACCGATCATGTTTGAATGGTTTTTTCGGGGTGCTCTATTGGATGCTTGCTCGAGGAGGGAGAGTGAGGTTTGGATCTGGGAATCCCCGTCCCTTCAAATAGACGGTTAGCCCGAAGGATCGAGGGAGGCAAATGCAAAAATTCCTCGACTCCTTGCATTCCCTCGACATGTGGAAATGGTCATTATTGAGGCATTGAAGCCGAGGAGTACAACATTGATGAGATGTTGAACACTGTTCGGCATGATAGGTACATTGGAGTATTTGGAGAAGGAACCCACCTTGCAATGCCGAAGATAAGACTGCGCGTCGGACTCATCGTCATTGAAGCCTGGTTCAGGGGCTACTGAGGGAGTCCTGGATTAGGGGGTATCCGGACAGCCGAACTGTATATGTCATCCGGACTGTTGAAGCGTGAAGATACAAGACTCAAGACTTCGGCCCATGTTCGGATGGGACTCTCCTTTGCGTGGAAGACAAGCTTGGTGATCCGGATATTATATTTCCTTCCTTGTAACCGACTTCATGTAAACCCTAGCCCTCTCCGGTGTCTATATAAACCGGAGAGGATGGTCCTTAGAAGGCCGATCACAATTACAATCATACCATCATAGGCTAGCTCTTAGGGTTTAGCCTCTACGATCTCGTGGTAGATCTACTCTTGTACTACTCATATCTTCAATATTAATCAAGCAGGAAGTAGAGTTTTACCTCCATCGAGAGGGCCCGAACCTGGGTAAACATTGTGTCCCTTGCTTCCTGTTACCATCAGCCTAAGACGCACAAATCGGGACCCCCTACCCGAGATCCGCCGGTTTTGACACCGACAACCGTCGGGACTTTGCCCATGCAAAGATGCATTGGGCAAAACTGGATGCAGAGTAGCTGGTGAAGGATGGACCACCGGAGGGTAAGGCGCATCACTACCCCGAGAAATATTATGATGGAGTTATGAAAGGCGCTCGCCTCGCGGCCGATGAATGTACCAAAGACATAATCTTTGAGTGAATGTACTCATGTCGTCTTTGTAATATGAAAAC
>NW_025236095.1:0-5578 GCF_018294505.1 Triticum aestivum | reverse complement strand
CACATCAAAGAGAGGCAAATTATTGAAGATCTCTGCTTCTTCCTTGCTCTTGATCAGTTGCTCAAGAGCATCATCTGCAAGATCGTCATCGCTGGACAGATCAATGTGCTCTTCACGCAGAATGGCAGCAGGAGTCAAAGTCTGATCAGTACTCTTGATGATTTTCTTTTTCTTCTCCGTCTTCTTGGAGATGCGTGAAAGATCTTCAGACTGCACACTGTCTTCAGGAGGTGCAGTGGCCAGTGGCTTCACACGTGACGCTTTTGGAGGTGCAGCTGATGTTGAAGCCTTAATTTTCTTTGGCTTCTGCGGCCTTGGAGGAGGAGTTGGGGCTTCATCAGTATCAGCATCATTATCTGAATGATCCACTTTGGCACCTTGTACCAATATGTAAGATATGAGGCCATCAAGGTTCGTGAAGGGACCGATTTCATTTTCTTCAGCTTCACGTGTGCCGTCATCACGGGGAGCAGAGGGACCAGGATTGAAGTCCAATCCCCATGACTTCTTGTTTTCCTTTGCCGATGCCTTTGCATACTGGAAGTTGCGCTTGAAGAGATTATCGTCACGACACCAGAGCAATGATGATGGGTCGGCATTTTCAGGCTGTGGTCCACAGACCATACAAGGATAGAATTCTTGTGCAATAGCTTCAGCTTTGTTCTTGGGGGGAAGGCCTCGATAGAGAATATCACCCCAAGGACTTTTTATAGCATTTTTCTCAGCATACTCCTGGGTCACGAACTTGTATTTGAACCATTGTTCAGCCCAATAGCATCGAATCCATTGGATTCGGGTCTTGCACTGATTATAATCCTCTTCAGGATCTGTCTTGTAGATTTCTGCGAGGTCATCAGGCAAATCTTTTGATGTTCCCCCTTGATGCTGTCTGCCACCCTTCCTTACTGATTTCTCTGCAGCCATGACCTTCAAACTGAATGGCTTCAATATGTTCAAAGGCTTCAAGGGCTTTCGCTTGCTGGTCAAACATGAACTAGCTTCAGGAGAGTTAATGTGTTGCTATAAGAATTCTGCAAATGAATGCAGACTATGAGAACCAAGGGATTCTCCCACGGACATGTACCTGTGACAGCATTAGAGATGCGAGGGAAGGGGAAGAGGTCATATGCATTCTTAGAAGATTTTGAAGATAAATCAGTTTGAAGACATTGACCTCATGTTGCGAAGACATTCACTTATATGTTGAGAGTTGGTTCTAGATTTGTACAAATCCGTGAATAAGTACAAGTGAGGTATCTAACTATATATGAAGCTTAAATGAATATACTAGGCAGTATGAGATGCAGACAGAATAGATCTAACATTGTGTAGACAGAAACCTATTTTGGTATATAGGATGAATCATTGAGGATCAAAAAGATGGTAAAAATAGAGTTATATTTACCACACGAAGAACTGCTAGATGGGATGAATAGGAGACCGAGCAGTTCAATCCACCGTGCTCTAACTTGGCGATGGAGGACACCTACGGCGGCGGCGGAGAGGACGATGCCCGCGGCCGGCGTGAGGACGGCATCGGAGAAGTCGCGGCAGCTAAGCGCTTCGTCGCCGGTGTCGTCGAGAGCTAGCGGTGGCGCTAGGGTTTTGACGAGGTGGAGAGGTGGAAGAAGGTTTTCTTGACCGTAGGGGACACATATTTGTAAGTAGGTGTGCGGCATAGCGCAATTACGCAGGTGCCCCTGCCTGTTCACATCCGTGGGACATGTGGCAAGCATGCAACATACTCAGAGTTGTCCCACGTTCCCACGCCTGCCAGGTTTGTTGGATGGTTGTTCCGTCTTCTCCGGATTTCAACAATCAAGATGAATCATTTAAAAGGACTTGATGTTTGTCTCTGTGTCTTTTGCTCACAAGGATGCAGAGAAGACATTTGACAGTTTCAATAGAATGCATATGATTTTGATAGATAGAGTTTGAGATAGAAAGCACAGAGAGATTAGGGTCCGATCACATTCACTTAGTTCAAAAGATTCACAAATGAAGACATAGCTATAAGTGAATGCTGTAGAGGACTGAATACTAGTATATATATATGATAAAGCAATCAACTCAACATCGTGAAGTAAATCATGAAGATAAGTTGAAAGTTGAAGACAAATCAATATGCGAAGATATTCAACAATAAAGCCATGAGTGAAACACTTCAAACCAAGAAATTTGGTGGTGGCGTTACCCACCGTAAAGGAAGTATTAGACCCAGACACGACGCACAATTATCGTGGTGCTCTGAAGTCAAATTCCATGTTAATGTATTCACACTTAGAATGTAAGTCTTCACTGATTGAAGATATACTTTACTTCATGTGTTGCACATCTAAGTCATATACATGCATAAGTGTTAGGATGTGTGCCTGATCACAGGACATTTGAGGATTCCAAGATATTTAGCTCACACCGTAACTTGCAAAACCTTTTCTCATCCAAGGGCTTTGTGAAGATATCTGCCAGTTACTCTACAGTGTTGACGTGAATGATGTCAATATCTTTCTTCATGACATGATCTCTGAGAAAGTGATAACGAATTTCAATGTGCTTTGTCTTCGAGTGCTGGACTGGATTGTTGGCAATCTTGATAGCGCTTTCGTTGTCGCAGAAGAGAGGGACTTGTTTCAGATTGATGCCATAGTCCTTGAGAGTTTGCTTCATCCACAGAAGCTGAGCACAACAAGATCTAGCAGCAATGTATTCAGATTCAACAGTTGAGAGTGATACACAGTTTTGCTTCTTTGAAGACCAACAGACAAGTGATCGTCCCAGAAAGTGACATGTGCCTGATGTAGACTTGTGATCCACTTTGTCACCAGCATAATCAACATCCGAGAATCCAACCAGATCAAATCTTGAGCCCTTTGGATACCATAATCCGAGTGTTGGGGTGTAAGCCAAATATCTAAGAATTTGCTTCACAACTAAGTGATGCGATTCCTTGGTGCCGCCTGGAATCGAGCACACATGCAAACACTACGCATAATATCTGGCCTAGATGCACATAGGTAAAGTAAGGAACCAATCATGGAGCGGTATACCTTTTGATCAAACTCTTTACCATTGTCGTCGGGACCAAGATGGTGTTTGGCTGGCATTGGCGTCGTGTAACCTTTGCAATCTTGCATTCCAAACTTCTTCAGACAGTCTTTGAGATATTTTTCTTGAGATATGAAGATGCTGTGGTGATTAGCATAGGCTAGCAGTATGCGAATAGCTTCAAGCCTTGCTACAGGAGCAAATGTTTCATCGAAGTCAATTCCTTCAACTTGAGTATATCCTTGAGCCACAAGACGTGCTTTGTTTCTGACGACTTGACCATGCTCATCTTGCTTGTTTCGATATATCCATTTAGTGCCAATAATGTAATGTTTACGAGGGTCAGGGCGCTTGACAAGTTCCCAAACATTATTTAGCTTGAACTATTGAAGTTCTTCTTGCATGGCTTGAATCCATTCAGGTTCCATAAAGGCTTCAGCAACTTTCTTGGGTTCTGATATTGACACAAATGAAAAATGCCCACAGAAATTTGCTAACTGTGTTGCCCTTGAGCGAGTAAGTGGACCAGGTGCATTGTTGCTATCAATTATCTTCTCAATTTGTACCTCATTTGCAACACGAGGATGAACTGGACGAAGACCTTGCTCACGCTCATCAATGTCATCATTGGGAGGATTGTCTTCAGTCTAAGCATTGTCTTCAGGTTGGTTTGGTGCAGAAATGATAAGTTCCTCTTCAGGCTGTGCTTCAGAAGGCACGATTTCACCAGTTCCCATCAGCTTTATAGATTCACTTGGAGGAGCTTCATCTAATGTGCTTGGCAGGAGTTCTCATTGTGAACCATTCGTTTCATCAAATCATACGTCCACAGTTTCAACGTTTTTGTACTGAAAGAGATTGAAGACTCTGTAAGAGTGCGAGTCCTTTCCATAACCGAGCATGAAGCCTTCGTGAGCTTTAGGTGCAAATTTTGACTTGTGATGGGGATCCCTGATCCAGCACCTAGCACCAAAGACTCTGAAGTAGCTGACATTTGGCTTCTTGCCAGTAAGGAGCTCATAGGATGTTTTGCCCAGAAGCTTGTGGATGTAAACACGGCTGGTGATGTGACATGCTGTATCAATAGCTTCAGGCCAGAACTTTCTTGGTGTCTTGTACTCATCGAGCATTGTTCGAGCCATCTCAATGAGGGTTCTGTTCTTGCGCTCTACAATGCCATTTTGCTGAGGTGTGTATGGAGCAGAAAACTCATGAGTAATTCCCATTGTATCCAGGTAAAGATCAAGCCCGGTATTCTTGAATTCAGTGCCATTATCACTTCTGATATGCTTGATCTTGATGCCATAATTGTTCATGGCTCGATTGGCGAATCGTCTGAAGACATCTTGTACTTCAGTCTTGTAGAGAATTATGTGCACCCATGTATATCTTGAGTAGTCATCAACAATGACGAAGCCATAGAGACAAGCTATTGTTGTGAGGGTAGAGTAGTGAGTAGGGCCAAATAAGTCCATGTGTAACAGCTCGAAGGGTTGAGATGTCATCATGATTGTCTTCGAGGGGTGCTTCGCCCTAGTCATCTTTCCAGCTTCGCAGGTACCACACAAATGATCTTTCTTGAACTTGACACCTTCGATGCCTATGACATGCTTCTTCTTGACGAGTGTGTGTAAGTTCCTCATGCCAGGATGCCCCAGCCTCCGATGCCAGAGCCAGCATACTGAAGCTTTTGCCAGAAGACATACGACAAGCTGTGGACCTGCTGAGAAATCTACCATGTATAGATCATCTTTCCTATACCCTTCAAAGACTAGAGACTTGTCAGATTCCATTAGTACAAGGCAACGATATTTTCCGAATAGAACAATCATGTTCAAGTCACAAAGCATTGAGATAGACATTAAGTGGAACCCAAGGGATTCAACAAGCATCACTTTATCCATGTGTTGATCCTTTGAGATTGCAACTCTACCTAGACCCAATACCTTGCTTTTACCAGTGTCAGCAAATGTGATTTGATTCTTGTCGGATGGACGTAAGGTTGAGTCCATGAGAAGACTTCGATCACCAGTCATATGATTAGTGCATCCGCTGTCCATAATCCATTCTGAAGCATGAGGTGTCATACCCTACAGTGCAGTTAGGAGGATAGGCTTCACAAGGTATGTTGTGAAGCATAAGCATTTGAGGCACACTAGGATTATCACAGCTTAGATCAAGGTTAGAACACACAGTATGACAGGTAAGCAATTCATATGTGGAATACATAGTAAGTCATTTTATCATGCGTCCCTTAATGTGTTTAAGTCCCCAGCAATAGTACTGGACGCCTTTGATTGCTGGCTGGAGACCATATTCTGCAAAAGAGAGTTAATTCTTCTTCACCACCCACATCTTCAGGGGTGGCTTAGAAGCAATGAGTCTAAGTGCAGCATCTGAGAATTTCGGCTTTGAAGCCCTAGCAAATAGCCTTGCAGGAGATGAATGATACTCATATGAATAAGCATAAAAGTTCTTAGTCCTATGAACATGGCGGTTTGAGGACACACGTTCATATTCATAAGTTTGAGTA
>NW_025236094.1:0-5579 GCF_018294505.1 Triticum aestivum | reverse complement strand
GAGGTGTAGAAAAATAATGTATAGGAGCTTGGAATGCCTCCGATGAGATGTAATCCTTTTCTCACCGTAATAGTACTTTGTTTGGTCTTGTACTAAACCTTGTATGGTGTGTATGACGATGGAATAAAAGAAGCAGTTTCTGTATTTACCATGTCATACGGATGATCATCTTACATTCCGAATTATTCCTTACATTCTGTATCCTATGTCGGAATTTTATCGTTCTGACTAAATCTTGCCTTGTTACCTAGGATGGTCAACACGCGTGCTAACCCTGCTTCTCAAGAGCAGGCCGAAGGCAGTGAGGGCAGGAATGAAAATCTGCCTCATCCTCCTTCACTAGCCGAGGTTATGATGGAAGCTGAGAGAAACAAGCGGGAGACAAACCGTTTGTTGGAGCGTATTGAACAGAATACAGCACACCATCAGAGGGCTAACGTGGTGTCACTCAGTGATTTTATCAAATTGCATCCACCCACGTTCCACCACTCCGTCGAGCCTCTCGACGCTGATGACTGGCTTCGCAGTATCTCTCACAAATTGCGTTCCGCACTGGTAGCGGAGGCTGACAAGGTCACCTTTGCTGCATATCATCTTGAAGGCCCCGCCAGTCTATGGTGGGAGAATTATGGAGCCATGCGCCCAGCGGGCCATGTCACTACTTGGGCTGAGTTCAGCGAGGCTTTCCGTGAACATCACATTCCGGAGGGTCTCATGGACCGTAAACGTGAGGAATTCTGCAATTTCACCCAAGGCCGACTTTCTGTGGATGTCTATAGCAGGGAGTTTGGTAATCTCGCACGATATGCAACTGAGGAAGTGTCTACTGATGCCAAGAAGCAAGCAAGGTTCCGTAAGGGCCTTAGCCCTGAGCTTCGCCGCGACCTCCAGCTGCATGAGTGCACATCTTTTTCGAAACTTGTCAACAAAGCCATCAGTGCTGAAACTGGTCAGACTGACTATGACGCAACACGCAAGCATGGCCGTGACATGGGTTCCTCATCCGGTGCTGGTCCTCAGAAGCGCCGCGTGTGGGTACCCAACACCGCCCTGCCACCCAGGTTCACACCGAGGCCATCCTTCCAGGCGCCTCGCCCTGTTCAACAGTCTGCACCGGCCAAGCCCTATGGGGGTCCAACCAATAATGCTCCTCCACGTACCAGTTCCGTGACTTGTTTCAAGTGTGGGGAATCTGGCCACTATATGCGTGAGTGTCCCCAGACCAACCCCAATCAATCTGCTAAAGCTGTTGGCCGTGGCAAGCCGACAGGGAAAGTGTTCCACGCTAAACCGGTCACCGCTTCACGTGGCCATGTCAACTGTATCTCTGCCGAAGAAGCTCAAGAGGATCCCAACGTCGTTCTCGGTACGCTTCTTGTTAATTGCCACCCGGCATCTGTTCTTTTCGATACAGGAGCCTCTCATTCATTTATATCCGAGAACTATGCTCGTTTTCATAACACCGCATTCTGTGACATGCCATCCACTATGGAAATTTCTACTCCTGGTTCTAGATGGCAGACCTCTAGGGTAAGTTATGGAAATGAAATCCAAGTCGACAGACTTGTTTTCCTTGCATCGTTGATAGCCCTTAAATCTTCAGATATTAATATCATTTTGGGTATGGACTGGATGTCAGCTCATCAAGCCAAAATTGATTGCTTCTCTAGGACTGTTCAACTCACCCATCCTTCGGGGAAGATAGTTAATGTCTTGACCCGAATAGCCAAGCGACAATTATACTCTCTTAACGCCAGCCCTTTGCCAGACCTTGAGGACGTGCCGGTAGTCCGTGACTTTCCGGATGTCTTCCCAGAGGAACTGCCAGGTGTTCCACCTGACAGGGATGTTGAATTCGTAATAGATCTCATTCCAGGAACCGTTCCGATTGCTAGAAGACCCTATAAGATGGCACCCCTAGAACTAGCCGAGCTTAAGAAACAACTCGATGAGTCATTGAAAAAGGGTTTCATCCGCCCTAGTTCATCTCCGTGGGCTTGCCCCGTCCTATTCGTCAAGAAGAAGGATGGTACGGACCGGATGGTTGTAGATTACCGACCTGTCAATTTGGTCACAATCAAGAACAAATACCCGCTTCCCAGGATCAACGACCTGTATGATCAGCTCGCTGGATCCTCAGTCTTCTCCAAGATGGATTTGAGGTTGGGCTACCATCAAATCAAAATCAGAAACGGGGACATTCCTAAAACGGCCTTTGTTACTCGTTATGGCCAATACGAGTACACCGTCATGTCCTTCGGTTTAACCAACGCTCCAACCACCTTTTCTCGGTTAATGAACTCAATCTTCATGGAGTATTTGGATAAGTTCGTCGTAGTTTATCTCGATGATATACTCATCTACTCCAAGAACGAGGAAGAACATGCCGAACATCTAAGGCTAGTGTTGCAGAAACTTCGAGAGCATCGCCTTTATGCCAAATTTTCTAAATGTGAATTCTGGTTGCCAGAAGTGACCTATCTAGGTCATGTAATATCTGGTAATGGTATTGCTGTTAACCCTGAGCGAGTTCAAGCCGTCCTTAATTGGACTCCACCTGAATCGGTCAAGCAAGTTCGGAGTTTTCTAGGCTTAGCGAGCTATTGCCGTCGCTTTGTCGAGAACTTCTCCAAAGTTGCCAAACCTCTAACCGAACTCCTCAAGAAAGATAAGAAGTTCGAATGGACTCCACAATGTGAGCACAGCTTTCAGGAACTGAAAAGACGCCTGACCTCTGCTCCCGTACTGGTACCGCCAGACTTCTCCAAGGACTTTGTTATCTACTGCGACGCCTCGCGACAAGGACTAGGTTGCATTCTCATGCAAGATCGACACGTAATTGCCTACGCTTCACGGCAGTTGCACCCACATGAGGAGAATTATCCTACTCATGATCTAGAACTTGCAGCCGTAGTCTATGCACTTAAGACCTGGCGACATTACCTCCTCGGTAATCGTTGCGAAATATTCACTGATCACCAAAGTCTGAAGTATATTTTCACCCAACCGGATCTGAATCTCAGGCAAAGACGTTGGGTTGAATTGATTACAGACTTCGACTTAGGAATAACCTATACCCCAGGGAAGGCCAACGTCATGGCTGATGCGCTAAGTCGTAAATCTTATTGTAACAACCTGATGTTACAACAAAGTCAACCGCTTCTCCATGATGAATTTCGGAAGCTTAACCTTCACATTGTTCCTCAAGGTTTTCTTTCCACCTTGGTAGCAAAACCTACTATTACGGATCAAATCATCGCTGCTCAAAAGCGAGATAAGGGAATATCTAAAATCAAAGAGAACATTGCTAGCGGAGGTGCTAGTTGTTTCTCCACAAATGATCATGGTGTTGTGTACTTCGAGAACCGTCTAGTGGTTCCCAAGAACCAGCATCTACGGCAGCTGATCCTTAAGGAGGCTCATGAATCTCCTCTCACCATTCATCCCGGTAGTACTAAGATGTATCAGGACCTACGCCAGAGGTTCTGGTGGACTAGGATGAAAAGAGAAATTGCTCAGTATATTGCTAATTGCGACGTCTGTCGTCGTGTAAAAGCAGAGCATCAACGGCCTGCTGGCACCCTTCAACCCTTAGCTATTCCTGAATGGAAATGGGATAAAATTAGTATGGATTTTATTACCGGTTTTCCCAGGACCAAGAGAGGGAATAATGCTATTTTCGTCGTGGTCGATCGTCTTTCCAAAGTAGCTCATTTCTTACCAGTTCGTGAGAGTATAACCGCTAGTCAGCTGGCAGACTTGTACATCTCCCGAATAGTGTCTCCATGGTGTTCCTTTGGAAATTAACTCGGATCGAGGAAGTCTTTTCACCTCTCGATTTTGGGAAAGTTTCCAAAATGCTATGGGAACCCGTCTCTCCTTTAGTACCGCCTTCCACCCTCAGTCGAGTGGTCAAGTGGAACGCGTCAACCAAATTCTAGAAGACATGCTTCGAGCCTCTGTTATCTCCTTCGGAATGGACTGGGAGAAGTGCCTTCCATTTGCCGAATTCGCTTACAACAACAGCTATCAATCTAGCTTGGGTAAAGCCCCTTTTGAAGTTCTCTATGGACGACGATGTCGAACACCCCTTAACTGGTCAGAGACCGGGGAAAGACAATTCTTTGGCCCGGACATGATTCAGGAAGCAGAAGATCAAGTTCGTATCATTCGTGAAAAGCTGAAAACAGCCCAATCTCGTCAAAAGAGTCAATATGACCGAAAACATAGGGCTATGACTTTTGAGGTTGACGAGAAGGCTTATCTTCGGGTCACCCCTCTGAAGGGAACCCATCGTTTCAGTATCAAAGGCAAATTGGCTCCTCGTTACATTGGACCTTTTCGCATTCTCGCCAAACGAGGAGAAGTTGCCTACCAGTTGGAACTACCTCCGCACCTCTCCAGAGTTCACGATGTCTTCCACGTTTCTCAACTCAGGAGTACCCCATTCGCATTGATCCTATCCGTGAAGTGGACCACGAAACGCTTGATCTCCAAGATGATCTTACATATCGAGAGTACCCCATTCGCATCCTCGATCAAGCCGAACGTACCACGCGACGTCATAATATCAAGTTTCTCAAGGTTCAATGGTCGCACCATTCTGAGGATGAAGCAACTTGGGAAAGGGAGGATCGTCTTCGACTCGAGTATCCCGCCTTCTTCCCGGAGGAACCCAAATCTCGGGACGAGATTCTTTTGAGTGGGGGTGAGTTGTCACACCCTAGCTAGTCATGCATTAGAGTGTTGCATCATGTTTACTCATTCATCAGAAACTTGAAATGGGGATGACAGAACCCCCAGTCCCCTCTGAAACCAACTAGGGTTACTAAAATAATTTTTCAATGAACCTGAAATGCCCTTCTAAAATGCCCATCATTTTTGTCTTGGTTCAGAACCTCTGCCAAAAGTGGTGCACATTTTCCTAGGCCATCCTAGGGTTTTTGAATTAAATCATAAATATTTGAATTTGGGCATTTAAAATAATATAAAATATTTAAATGCTCAAATATCTCCAAACTAAAATGTTTCATGTTGGAAATAATCCAACTATGGGCCAGGAATAGTTTGGTGATTTTTGAACTTGCCTAGGTATGTTATTTAATTCAACAAAGTTGCAGATATATTAAATAAAAACCGAAACAGAAAATAAGGGGGAAAACCTACCTGGCGCCACCGCAGGCCCACCAGCCAGCCCACCTGGCCGGCCCAGCCCGGCCACCGCTCCAGCGAGCTGCTTGGCTCGCCAGGCAGGCAGCCAAGGTGCTCGGCGGCGGCACCGCAGCTCGCCACGCAGCTGCTCGCCGCCTCGCCGCCTCCCTCGCCCGGCTAACGCCGTGGATCGGCCTCTCTCTCTCCCCTGAACCCCCCAGACACCCCCTCTCCTCTCCAGCTCCTTCCCCTCGCATGCCCCAGCCATGGCCGACGCCATCGCCGCCACCCCCTCGCCGTAGCCACGCCCTCCGACCACCCCACGCCGTCTCACCGTGTCCAGGAGCTCTGCCGCTGTCCACTTCATCGAGCAGCCGAGCCCCGAGCGCTCGCAACGCCCGAGACCACCGCACCGACCTCGCCCGAGC
>NW_025236093.1:0-5580 GCF_018294505.1 Triticum aestivum | reverse complement strand
CCGGCGCGACCCTCGGTGACCCCTCGTCGGCCTCGCCACTGCCTCGTTGCCTCCCCTTACCTCCCCCACCTTTCCGCCCGACGTCCAGCCCTTGAGGCCCCCGTCCCCGTCGCCGGAACTAGGTGAACCGCCACCGCCATTGCCATTGTTGTTGATTCGTCAGATTGCTTCTTTTCTTCTTCTTTTTCTACCAGCCGCCGCATCTCACATTGATTGCACACCGCTGTAGGTCGTTCCCTCCGTCGTCGCCAGCCTGTTTGGTCAGAACAACACCGGTTGGCCGGTGCACCACCACTGCACCGCAAGTGTTCGACGAATTGTCTAGGTGAGTTTTTCTATCGTTTCTTTGTGAACCGAGGCATTTTGATTGAACCAAGCCGCTTGAATTCTAGATGAAAAGGTTGAGGGAGATGGCCTTGGAGGACTTGTCGTCATCCGAAGAGGGAGAAGACGACGATGACTTTGACACTATTTTAGGCATGGTGATGTTGTTCGGCACCGGAGGAGAGGATTATAGTTTGGCCGCATTCATGTCAACAGTGATAGAGCGAAGGGTCATGCGAAGATCATGAGAGACTACTTTGCCACAAAGCCAACCTATCTGGATAAGTACTTTCGTCGGTGCTTTCGGATGCACACAAGACTTTTTTCTCACCATTGCAAAAGCCCTTGAGAAATACGATGATTGGTTCAAGCTTTCGAGGAATGCATGTGGAGAGATAAGAGCAAGCCCTTTGATGAAATGCATTGCGTATGTTCGAGTCTTAGCATATGGGTG
The DNA here is from genome assembly GCF_018294505.1 of Triticum aestivum. Lineage (NCBI taxonomy): Eukaryota > Viridiplantae > Streptophyta > Magnoliopsida > Poales > Poaceae > Triticum > Triticum aestivum. The sequence continues at coordinate 4,802 of NW_025236093.1, read as the reverse complement.
TTCGGCCAATGCAATCGATGACTATGTCCGCATTGGTGAAGACACAATCTTGGAGTCTGTTCGAAGATTCACTAAAGTAGTGATCGCTGTATTTGGCCCAGAGTACTTGAGAGCACCAACCGAGGAAGACACTCAGAGGATGATGACTGGGAGTGAAGCAAGAGGATGGCTAGAGATGCTTGGATCACTTGACTGTATGCACTGGACATGGAAGAGTTGTCCTGCAGGGCAGAAGGGTCAGTACACAAAGGCCACTGCATCGATCCAACGATCATTCTTGTGGCAGTTGCATCAAAGGATATTTGGATATGACATTCATTCTTTGGTTGTTTGGCTCTCACAATGACTTGAATGTGTTGTCGGTATCACCTCTGTTTTTTAGGCTTATTAAAGGTGAAGCTCCTACTTCTGACTACTCGGTCAACGAGCACAACTAGTCGATGGGTTACTACTTTGCGGATGGCATCTATCCACCATGGGTCACCTTGGTCAAAACAATTCCGCGTCCAAAAGGTAACAAAAACATTCACTTTTCCCAATGTCAAGAAGCTGCTAGGAAAGATGTAGCCTTCGTGTGCTTCAGAAGCGCTTTGCAATTGTTCGTGACCCTGGCGAGTACTGGAACTCCAAGGTTCTAGGGCAGATCATGACTTGTTGAATCATATTGGATAACATCATCATTGGGGATGGGAGAGTTATGCCTAAGAAGTTTCAGTACATCACCAACGGGACTCCGGCTAAGCCAGATTATGCTAAGAACAGAATCTTGGCATTCTTTGAGGAGCATCCCAAGATTGAGAACCGTCAAGTTCATTCTCAGCTCCAACAAGATCTAGTTAAGCATCATTGGTAGCTTCTTAGTGAGTCCTAGTTGTTCTATCACATGCTACTTTGTTACATTTGAATCATTCGGCGTGTTTAAATTTGAATAATTTGGACTGTAAACTTTGAATTTGGTTTGTAAACTATATTGATGATTTGCTTGAACATTCACATTTATGTTTAGTTTATATATGTGTGCTAATCTGTAGTTGCAACTTATACTAGAATTGCAAAATTTAGAAAAAAAACTCCATTAAATATACGGATCGGCTAGGTCCGGCCGAAACTTATGTTAGTGGAATATATATACTTTACTAAGATTTTACTTCACCGGATACTCCACTATTTTTAGGGGATCTGTTAGAGTTATCCTAAGAGCATCTTCAACAGACGCGCTATATAAGCCGCCCGCTAAAAAAGATGCCTATATAGCGCGCGCGACCAAAAACAGGGCTCCAACAGTAGCTAAATAGAGCATGCACAAAACGAAGATGTAAATTTTGCGCGGGGCTGTAATTTTGGGGCGCCGACTTGTGCGCGCGGGCTGCTGCATGTGGAGCCGACGGGTTGGGCACCGTGTTTTTGTGCGTCTGGCAAACCTCCCGCGCGCAAAAACACTATCTAAGCGGTGTAGAACTTTTTTAGGGCACCGCCAGCGCGTATCTGTTGGAGATGCTCTAAGATGTTTATATATGCCTGTAAGATTAAACCTACCTTTTTCGAAAGAAAAAACACCACAACCCCTTGCGGTTGCGGAGACCGAGTCTACAAGGAGAAATTTCCCGTGCTCACTTGGCAGCCTAGCCAACGTACGCGGTGGCGGTGCGTTTGATGGTTGCACGGTGAGACACCACGTTGGCTAGCCTCCTAGCCAACGTACGGGAGCCAAGCTGAGCCGCGTTTTCCACCTGCTCCGTCCTTAGGACGGGACTCGGAGGAAGGGAGGAATGGAAGGAACGCGTCCAACGACCCTTGGCACACACTCAATTCGCGGTCGCCACTACACGGCCATAGCACCGGCGGCCAAATTTCGTGTTTTGACCCTCTCCATAAACTTTAGCCGGATCTAACTCTCGTCTCAAAAAAATTCGGGATCTGACCCTTTTTCTATCGACGAGGTTGACGACGGTAAGGTATATATAACTGCCTACCGCCGGGATCCCTGATGGTAGGACTTGACTATGCCGTCACCTCCGTTTGACATGAAAAATACCCTACCACCGAAGGCCCTTGCCGTAGGTTGTGCAACCCTACCGTCAATGAATATGGCGGTAGGCTGCTTCTATGTGTGTGTGAATCGTCCTCATGGCGCCCATGCATGCAGCACATCCAACCATCTCATGCATGCAGCACATTCATCAATTCATCTCATGCATGCCCATTTGCTCCCCCATCAATCCACACGAGACTTGCCTGCTCCCTGCTCGTGTGCCCATTCATGCTCTCGCGTACGTGGCTTGATTTGATTGGAACAAAATAAGGTCCGGTCCGACCCTTTTAAAATCAGGAAGGAGAAGATTAGATTAGAAAAAAAAAAGATAATCGTAGGATAAAGTGGAAGCACGGATGAAAGCATTGGAAGGGAGCAGGGCAAGCCGAATCCCATCAATCCATCCCATGCATGCACACGGTGCTGATGCATTCAGATCGCTCCATGCATGCATCATATCCATCCATCCATCCCTCTCGTGCATGCACACAACAGCCCACATGCACCGCTATTTTTAGTATTTTTTAAGCAACCCACTATCTGCTTAGATGAGCAGCACGGGATAACGCAGGCTTTTGCAGTGCAACACAGTTGTTTGAGACCCTGCCGCCAGGGCGGTAGAGTATTTTTCACGTTAGGCGGACTTCACGGTGCAGTCAAACCCTACCGCAAGAGATTCTGGTGTTAGGTAGTTAAACCTTACCGCTAGAATCACTGGCGGTAGAAAAAAGGGTCAGATCTTAAATTTTTTGAGACAAGGGTCAAATCCATCTAAAGTTTACGAAAAGGGTCAAAACACGAGATTTGGCCACCACCGGCCGACCCTCCCTTCCCTTCGGTTGACCGTACCGTCCGTTTCCACATTTAGCTTTCTGGCAATTTCTCGTATTCCACCGGCAGGCGGCAGTCATGTTGTTTGCTTGTTTCTACTCACATGTGGACCCACACTCGAAGCGTCTACGGTCTACCGCTGCCTACTATGGTCCATGTGTAGGAGTACAATTAATTAGGTAAACGTTTGAATCCGGCGCGCCGGCCAAACTTTGCGTCGGTCCCGCGGGACGTGGGATCAAATCTGATCCAACTGATCACTTCTCCCCTCGCGCAGGCCCACTCCTCCTTATCTCTTCCGATTCGTCGTCAACCACACCCATCTTCCCATCGTAGTTGGCATGGCTACTACCTTCGACGCCAGGCCATGCTGCAATCGAAAACAGCAAAAGCTGGAACTGATGGCACACAGTGCTGGAAGCAGCAGCGAGGCATGCTGCGACTGGCAGCAGGGATGTGGTGAAAGCTTCAACCGACATGGAAAAAAGCTTCAACCTGCATGAAAAAAGCTTCAACCGTGGAAAAATCATCAACTAGCTTAGCATGAAAATAGCTTCAACCGCGGAAAAAGCTTCAACAGGTGAAGGAGAAAGCTTCAACCATGGAGAAAAGCTTCAATGGGCAACTGCGAAATAAAATCTTTGAGTAGCACGGAAAAAAGCTTGAACCAGTGTGTGAAAAAGCTTCAATGGCCATGGAAAAAATCTTCAAACCCTGGAAATAGCTTCAACCATCGGGAAAAAAGCTTCAACTGACATGGAAAAAAGCTTCAACCGATACGGCATGCCGACGATGGTGCAAGCGGTGACGCTGGGAGTGTGGCTGACAGCATGGCGGTGTTGTATTGGCGTGCTAGGACGGCAGTGGCTGATTGTCGCAAACGACGAAAGCGTCGGGCGACGACAGCGAGGGCCGAGCCGGTGGTAGGGGTGGAGGTGAGGAGGTGCGGGGGTGTGTGGGACATGCACGTAGGGAGTGGGTCGGGTGGGGAGGAGATGCGGGGAGTGGAGCAAGGGAGGGGACGACCGAGTTCAACGCGAACCGTTTTTGACGTGATCGTGTGGGGAGGAGATCCAACAGTCGTGGTGGTACTGTGCAGGTCGGATTCAACGGCCTGGAGGCGACCGGCGGAGTGTTTGGGCTGGCGCGCCCGCACCTAGTACTGGCCTATTAATTAGACTCGAGTCTAAACTAGATTGATCTCCTCCTGAACGCCTAGGCCTAGTTTTTTACTTTTCATGTGGTAAGCAATTCAAACTATTCAAAAATAACGCCTAGGCCTAGTTAGTTACTCTTATGCGGACGGAGGCAGTATGCACGAGACAAACGAGTTTGGTATGACTTAACCAAAGCTCATCTAACAAATGGATCGGATGAGTTGCTTTCATTAAAAAAAAATAGAAATTTCTCAAAAACAAATTACAAAAATAGAACAGCTGCTTGTACAAGATTATATGGATCCCACTGTGGAACAAGAACAACCCATCTTTTCCATGTTGGCGCCTCTCTTCTCTAACCATGTTTTTTTTTTAGGGGAAATCTCTAACCAAGTCAACACAAAAGGAGTGATGAGAACATTCGTAGCCACTCCTTCCCTTCCACCTCACTCAGCCTCCCCGTTTGACCCCTTCCACCCAACACTCACCGCAAACTCCCATCACAGATGGACACAAAAAGACCATCTCCTTTTCTTCTCCAAGAAAGATCTCTCATCGCTCAGGTCTCAGCTCACAGCCAGTCCCTGCACCGGCCCTCTCCTCCTCGTCGCTCGCGAAACAATGGCTTCTTCTTCTTCTTCCAGCCCCCGAAGCAGCAGCGTAGCCACGTGCCTCGTGCTGGCTCTCCTGGTCGTCAGCCTCAGAGAAGCCTCCGCCTGGCGCCCGCTCCGGCCGGCCGGCGACGTGTCCAGCGGTAGCGAGCTGAGGGACCAGGCGATCGT
>NW_025236092.1:0-5581 GCF_018294505.1 Triticum aestivum | reverse complement strand
CCCTAAGTGTTTATGCATGTGTAAAACTGTCTTACACCTGTTGTATGTGAACGTAAGGATCTATCACACCCGATCATCACGTGGTGCTTCGAAATGACGAACTTTAGCAACGGCGTACAGTTAGGGGGAACACTTTCTTGAAATTATTATAAGGGATCATCTTATTTACTACCGTCGTTCTAAGTAAACAAGATGCATAAACATAGTAAACATCACATGCAATTATATAATAGTGACATGATATGGCCAATATCATATAGCTCCTTTGATCTCCATATTCGGGGCTCCATGATCATCTTCGTCACCGGCATGACACCATGATCTCCATCATCGTGTCTTCATGAAGTTGTCACGCCAATGACTACTTCTACTTCTATGGCTAACACGTTTAGCAATAAAGTAAAGTAATTTACATGGTGTTCTTCAATGACACGCAGGTCATACAAAAAATAAAGACAACTCATATGGCTCCTGCCGGTTGTCATACTCATCGACATGCAAGTTGTGATTCCTATTACAAGAACATGATCTCATACATCACAATAAATCATTCATCATTCATCACAACTTCTGGCCATATCACATCACATGACAATTGCTGCAAAAACAAGTTAGACATCCTCTAATTGTTGTTGCATCTTTTACGTGGCTGCAATTGGGTTCTAGCAAGAATGTTTTCTTACCTACGAATAACCACAACGTGATTTTGTCAACTTCTATTTACCCTTCATAAGGACCCTTTTCGTCGAATCCGCTCCAACTAAAGTGGGAGAGACAGACACCCGCTAGCCACCTTATGCAACCAGTGCATGTCAGTCGGTGGAACCTATCTCACGTAAGCGTACGTGTAAGGTCGGTCCGGGCGGCTTCATCCCACAATACCGCTGAAGCAAAATAAGACTAGTAGCGGCAAGCAAGTTGATAAGATCTACGCCCACAACAAAATTTTGTTCTACTCGTGCAATAGAGAACTACGCATAGACCTAGCTCATGATGCCACTATTGGGGAACGTTGCATAAAATAAAATTTTTTCTACGGTTTCACCAAGATCCATCTATGAGTTCATCTAAGCAACGAGTGATAGGAGAGAGATTGCATCTACATACCACTTGTAGATCGCGTGCGGAAGCGTTCAAGAGAACGGGGTTGAGGTAGTCGTTCTCGTCGTGATCCTATCACCGGAGATCCTAGCGCCAAATGGACGGCACCTCCGCGTTCAACACACGTACAGTCAGCGTGATGTCTCCTCCGTCTTGATCCAGCAAGGGGGAAGGAGAGGTTGATGAAGATCCAGCAGCACAACGGCGTGGTGGTAGATGGAGCAGAACTCCGGCAGGGCTTCGCCAAGCTACTGCGGGAGGAGGAAGAGGTGTAGTAGGGGGAGGGAGGCGCCAAGACTTAGGGTGCGGCTGCCCTCCCTCCCCCTCCTTTATATAGGCCCCCAGGGGGGCGCCGGCCCCTGAAGATTGAATCTCCAAGGGGGGGCGGCGGCCAGGGGGGTGGAGTGCCCCCCAAAGCAAGTGGTGCGCCCCCACCCTAGGGTTTCCAACCCTAGGCACAGGGGGGGCAAGGGGGGGCGCACCAGCCCACTAGGGGCTGGTTCCCCTCCCACTTCAGCCCACGGGGCCCTCCGGGATAGGTGGCCCCACCCGGTGGACCCCCGGGACCCTTCTGGTGGTCCCGGTACAATACTGGGTGACCCCGAAACTTTCTTGATGGCCGAAACAGCACTTCTTATATATAATTCTTTACCTCCGGACCATTCCGGAACTCCTCGTGACGTCCGGGATCTCATCCGGGACTCCGAACAACATTCGGTTTGCTGCATACTCATATTCATACAACCCTAGCGTCACCGAACCTTAAGTGTGTAGACCCTACGGGTTCGGGAGACATGCAGACATGACCGAGACGGCTCTCCGGTCAATAACCAAGAGTGGGATCTGGATACCCATGTTGGCTCCCACATACTCCTCGATGATCTTATCGGATGAACCACGATGTCGAGGATTCAAGCAACCCCGTATACTATTCCCTTTGTCAGATGGTATGTTACTTGCCCGAGATTCGATCGTCGGTATCCAAATACCTCGTTCAATCTCATTGCCGGCAAGTCACTTTACTCGTACCGTAACGCATGATCCCATAACCAGACACTTGGTCACTTTGAGCTCATTATGATGATGCACTACCGAGTGGGCCCAGTGATACCTCTCCGTTATACGGAGTGACAAATCCCAGTCTCGATCCGTGTCAACCCAACAGACACTTTCGGAGATACCTGTAGTGCACCTTTATAGTCACCAAGTTACGTTGTGACGTTTGGTACACCTAAAGCACTCCTACGGTATCCGGGAGTTACACGATCTCATGGTCTAAGGAAGAGATACTTGACATAGGAAAAGCTCTAGCAAAACGAACTACACGATCTTGTGCTATGCTTAGGATTGGGTCTTGTCCATCACATCATTCTCCTAATGATGTGATCCCGTTATCAACGATATCCAATGTCCATAGTCAGGAAACCATGACTATCTGTTGATCAACGAGCTAGTCAACTAGAGGCTCACTAGGGACATGTTGTGGTCTAAGTATTCATACATGTATTACGTTTTCCGGATAATACAATTATAGCATGAATAAAAGACAACCATCATGAACAAAGAAATATAATAATAATCCTTTTATTATTGCCTCTAGGGCATATTTCCAACAGTCTCCCACTTGCACTAGAGTCAATAATCTAGTTACATTGTGATGAATCGAACACCCATAGAGTTCTGGTGTTGATCATGTTTTGCTCGCGGAAGGGGTTTAGTCAACGGATCTGCGACATTCAGATCCGTATGTACTTTGCAAATATCTATGTCTCCATCTTGAACATTTTCACGGATGCAGTTGAAACGACGCTTGATGTGCCTGGTCTTCTTGTGAAACCTGGGCTCCTTCGCAAGGGCAATAGCTCCAGTGTTCTCACAGAAGAGTTTGATCGGCCCCGACGCATTGGGTATGACTCCTAGGTCGGTGATGAACTCCTTCACCTAAATTGCTTCATGCGCTGTCGGACATGTTGTGGTCTAAGTATTCACACACGTATTACGATTTCCGGATAATACAATTATAGCATGAATAAAAGAAATATAATAATAATCCTTTTATTATTTCCTCTAGGGCATATTTCCAACAGGTATTGGCTATGTGCATCCTAACTATGCAAAGGCCGGGTGGGCTCATTATATTTGTATCCTCTTGATGCTCTATTTTGAGCTAATAAAATTTTCCCTTAATCGAAAAAAGGGAGCAGTGACTGCCTCCCTAGCATTGCTAGCGGGACCAAAACGGAAATATCTGTGCATTCTAAGTTTAGTACCATGCGATTCCACTAGGACAATGAATCTAGTATGTTGGAGTGCTACCTGCGAGGCGACGGCGAAGGCTGTACCAGGTAATCTCATCTTCCGGTTCCAACCGCGTTGCTACGGCGTGCCCTCCGACATCGTGGTGGATCCCATGAAGATAGTTTCAGGAGCCCGGCCAGCGGTGGTCATCCTAATCAATGGCGGCATTAGCGCATGGGAGTTGTCGGCTATGCCGGAACTGGACATGTGTTGGTTGTTTGGCGGATCTGGCAACTTGCTCCGACGTTGTCGGCTTGCTGCGGCAGATCTAGGATCCGGGGACAACCCTAGGTCGATGCGCCACAAAGATGCGGGTTCAGGCTTTCGCGGCGGCCCTCTTCATCGACTCAGAAAGCCTACGGACGATGGTGCGTTCTGACTCCGATAGATCTCCGGTGTACACTTTAGCGTTGCTAGTTTTCTGATGGTAGGAGGTCACATTGGCTTTTGAAGGGACCTCCAGGGATCTGTGTGTTATTTTCTCTCTATGAGGGTGTTCTCTCCAAAGTTTCAGCACAATAGTATTTTCTCATGCACTCTTGTTGTAGCCGCATGTGTTCTTTGTAACTTTGTTGTTTTATGAATATATGTGTGGTTTACCCAAAAAAACCTTCCTATCTTGGCTGTGGGTTGTGCCTTGTGGTCCTTTCTTTTTTCCTTTCTTTTTTATTTTCTTTTTTTAAAAGAACAAGCAAGAGTCATTTGTCATTTTCATTAACGAGAGAGAGAAAGAGTTAAATACAAGCTCTTCTTACACCAGTGAAAGTAAAAAGCCGGCCCTGCCCTAAAACAACTAGAGCTACTCCTCACTAATCTCTGTCTCCTTCCGCCTGGCCAATTTCCATTGCTTGTGCTCTTCATCCACCAATGTGACAACTCTATGGACTGGCGGCACTTTACCTTCGAAGACTGGCGTTTCTCTACAACCACAACTTGTGGAAACCCACAATCATGATTGCTACCATCTCTCTAACTCTTGTGTGGGAAGCCTTCGGTCCATTGAGCACCACCACTCTTTGGTACAGTAACCCATGTTTGGTGTTAAGCTGTCAAGACCAAAGCCTAAGAGAAAAACAAACCAGAAACGCCTGGCATATGGAAATTGCACCACTATATGATCAATGCACTCAGGAGCCTGATCGCACATCAATCAACATGGAGGGTGTTGCAAGCCATGCCTTGCGAGACGATCTGTCGTCCAACATCAGTTTCTTATCACAGTCATCTGATAAAACGCTCCTTTTGCGGTGCTATGTCGAGAGACGCACTACTAGTCAGAGTTTCCTTGATATCATTGACACATCTGACATCGGGAAGATCTACAACAACCGATTTTCCTTCCCTGGATTACATATTCACAAATGGGAATAAGTTGGGTGCAATATCACGGGCAGTATGTCACTATTCATATGTTGTTCCAAAAAATGACCCGGTCGCCTCTGTTGATTGTGCATTTGGTCGCAGCGACAAATAGTGTGTGCCGCCGCCCCCCTCTCAGATTTAGCACGTGGAAGCCCTGACCACGCCCTAATTGTGCCTGATTTTTGGAGCCAAAGCTAGTGAATTTGAAGAGTATTGTTAAGATAGTCAGGGTGATGGATCCCAAGGCCAGCAAGGCTCAACGGCTTGAAATATGCTCCCACGCAACCAAACAAAGGCCACCCTTCGCTTTCTTGAAACATTTCCAGAAGAAACTCAAGAAAATTTTCTTGATGGCCTTAAAAACTCATGGAGGGAACTCTGGAGGCAGCACATGATAGATCTTGATCGCAGTGAGCACAGTTTCTTTTCGGATAGCTCTCCACCATAAATGTTTTGTATCTTTTTTCTTCTTTTACTTGTACTGTGTATCTAAAGAAGGAAGCATATTGTAAATCTAGCTTTGTGTGTACTGTGTATCTAAAGAAGACATATTGTACACATGGACGACTTAGACACAAACAAAACAAAATACATGACTAATTTTTTTAACCACCGCTTCATCATCAAAGCAACCTTGGGTGGTTCCATGTCCAGCTCAGCTAGTTGTAGTACTCCGTGCTCCTGGTTTGCCTCCCCTTCCGTGGATTAGGATACTCTCGAGCATAGTGTCCATAGTCCTAGCAATTGTAGCAACAAACTTTTGATTTGTCTAACTTATGGTACTTCTTTTTTATCTTTCTCCCTACTACGCGAGAACTTC
>NW_025236091.1:0-5581 GCF_018294505.1 Triticum aestivum | reverse complement strand
CTATTGGGTACACCTTCTACCTCAGATCCGAAGGCAAGATCTTTGTTGCCAAGAATGGGTCCTTTCTGGAGAAAGAGTTTCTCTCGAAAGAAGTAAGTGGGAGGAAAGTAGAGCTTGATGAAGTATTACCTCTTGAACCGGAAAATGGCGCAACTCAAGAAAATGTTCCTGAGGTGCCTGCACTGACTAGAGAGGAAGTTAATGACAATGATCAAGATACTTCTGATCAAGCCCCTACTGAAATTCGAAGGTCCACAAGGACACGTTCCGCACCAGAGTGGTACGGCAACCCTGTCTTGGAAATCATGCTGTTAGACAACGGTGAACCTTCGAACTATGAAGAAGCAATAGCGGGCCCGGATTCCGACAAATGGCTGGAAGCCATGAAATCCGAGATAGGATCCATGTATGAAAACAAAGTATGGACTTTGACTGACTTGCCCGTTGAGCGGCGAGCCATAGAAAATAAATGGATCTTTAAGAAGAAGACAGACGCGGATGGTAATGTGACCATCTATAAAGCTCAGCTTGTCGCTAAGGGTTATCGACAAGTTCAAGGGGTTGACTACGATGAGACTTTCTCGCCGGTAGCGAAGCTGAAGTCCGTCCGGATCATGTTAGCAATTGCCGCATTCTATGATTACGAAATATGGCAAATGGACGTCAAAACGGCATTCCTTAATGGTTTCCTTATGGAAGAATTGTATATGATACAGCCGGAAGGTTTTGTCGATCCTAAGAATGCTGACAAAGTGTGCAAGCTCCAACGCTCGATTTATGGGCTGGTGCAAGCATCTCGGAGTTGGAACATTCGCTTTGATGAGATGATCAAAGCGTTTGGGTTTACACAGACTTATGGAGAAGCCTGCGTTTACAAGAAAGTGAGTGGGAGCTCTGTAGCATTTCTCATATTATATGTAGATGACATACTTTTGATGGGAAATGATATAGAACTCTTGCACAGCATCAAGGCCTACTTGAATAAAAGTTTTTCAATGAAGGACCTTGGAGAAGCTGCTTATATATTAGGCATCAAAATCTATAGAGATAGATCAAGACGCCTCATAGGTCTTTCACAAAGCACATACCTTGATAAGATATTGAAGAAGTTCAATATGGATCAATCCAAGAAGGGGTTCTTGCCTGTGTTACAAGGTGTGAAATTGAGCTCAGCTCAATGTCCGACCACGGCAGAAGATATAGAAGAGATGAGCGTCATCCCCTATGCCTCAGCCATAGGTTCTATTATGTATGCCAAGCTGTGTACCAGACCTGATGTTAACCTTGCCGTCAGTTTGGTAGGAAGGTACCAAAGTAATCCCGGTAAGGAACACTGGACAGCGGTCAAGAATATCTTGAAGTACCTGAAAAGGACTAAGGAAATGTTTCTCGTTTATGGAGGTGACGAAGAGCTCGTCGTAAAGGGTTACGTCGACGCTAGCTTCGACACAGATCTGGATGACTCTAAGTCACAAACCGGATACGTGTATATTTTGAATGGTGGGGCAGTAAGCTGGTGCAGTTGCAAGCAAAGCGTCGTGGCGGGATCTACATGTGAAGCGGAGTACATGGCAGCCTCGGAGGCAGCACATGAAGCAATATGGGTGAAGGAGTTCATCACCGACCTAGGAGTCATACCCAATGCGTCGGGGCCGATCAAGCTCTTCTGTGACAACACTGGAGCTATTGCACTTGCCAAGGAGCCCAGGTTTCACAAGAAGACAAGGCACATCAAGCGTCGCTTCAACTCCATTCATGAAAATGTTCAAGATGGAGACATAGAGATTTGTAAAGTACATACGGACCTGAATGTGGCAGATCCGTTGACTAAACCTCTCCCTAGAGCAAAACATGATCAACACCAGAATTCTATGGGTGTTCGATTCATCACAATGTAACTAGATTATTGACTCTAGTGCAAGTGGGAGACTGTTGGAAATATGCCCTAGAGGCAATAATAAAAGCATTATTATTATATTTCCTTGTTCATGATAATTGTCTTTATTCATGCTATAATTGTGTTATCCGGAAATCGTAATACATGTGTGAATAACAGACACCGACATGTCCCTAGTGAGCCTCTAGTTGACTAGCTCGTTGATCAACAGATAGTCATGGTTTCCTGACTATGGACACTGGATGTCATTGATAACGAGATCACATCATTGGGAGAATGATGTGATGGACAAGACCCAATCCTAAACATAGCACAAGATCGTATAGTTCGTTTGCTAGAGTTTTCCAATGTCAAGTATCTTTTCCTTAGACCATGAGATCGTGTACCTCCCGGATACCGTAGGAGTGCTTTGGGTATGCCAAACGTCACAACATAACTGGGTGACTATAAAGGTAGACTACGGGTATCTCCGAAAGTGTCTGTTGGGTGACATGGATCAAGACTGGGATTTGTCACTCCGTATGACGGAGAGGTATCACCGGGCCCACTCGGTAATGCATCATCATAATGAGCTCAGAGTGACCAAGTGTCTGGTCACGGGATCATGCATTACGGTACGAGTAAAGTGACTTGCCGGTAACGAGATTGAACGAGGTATTGGGATACCGACGATCGAATCTCGGGCAAGTAACATATCGATAGACAAAGGGAATAGCGTACGGGATTGATTAAATCCTCGACATCATGGTTCATCCGATGAGATCATCGTGGAGCATGTGGGAGCCAACATGGGTATCCAGATCCCGCTGTTGGTTATTGACCGGAGAGTCGTCTCGGTCATGTCTGCTTGTCTCCCGAACCCATAGGGTCTACACACTTAAGGTTCGATGACGCTAGGGTTATGAAGATATGTATATGCAGAAACCTGAATGTTGTTCGGAGTCCCGGATGAGATCCCGGACGTCACGAGGAGTTCCGGAATGGTCCGGAGGTAAAGAATTATATATAGGAAGTGCTATTTCGGGCATCGGGACAAGTTTCGGGGTTATCGGTATTGTACCGGGACCACCGGAAGGGTCCCGAGGGTCCACCGGGTGGGGCCACCTGTCCCGGGGGGGCACATGGGCTTTAGGGGGTGCGCCTTGGCCTAGATGGGCCAAGGGCATCAGCCCCTATAGGCCCATGCGCCTAGGGTTTCCACCATGGAAGAGTCCATGTGGTGGAAGGCACCCCTAGGTGCCTTGGGGGGGAGGGAAACCTCCCCTTGGCCGCCGCCCCCCCTAGTAGATGCCATCTACTAGGGCCGGCGCCCCCCCTGGCACCCCTATATATAGTGGGGGGAGAGGAGGGATTTTACACTAGCCCCTGGCGCCTCCACCTCCCCCCGTTACGTCTCTCCCTCGTAGTCTCGGCGAAGCCCTGCTGCTGTGACGCCGTGCATCCACCACCACGCCGTCGTGCTGCTGGATCTTCATCAACCTCTCCTTCCCCCTTGCTGGATCAAGAAGGAGGAGACGTCTCCCGTCCCGTACGTGTGTTGAACGCGGAGGTGCCGTCCGTTCGGCGCTGGTCATCGGTGATTTGGATCACGTCGAGTACGACTACATCATCACCGTTCTTTTGAACGCTTCCGTGCGTGATCTACAAAGGTATGTAGATGCATCTAATCACTCGTTGCTAGATGAACTCCTAGATGATCTTGGTGAAACGAGTAGGAAAATTTTTGTTTTCTGCAACGTTCCCCAACACTCCGGAGAATGCACCCGAGCTGAAGCGAGTACCCCTTGACTATTCGTTCGGGCGCCGTTGGATTCCCGTCGGAGTCCACTTCAGTAACTTCCTCCTTGAGGGTGCGGAGCACGGTCGGGCGCCGGTCCTTCCGTTGCCTCTTCGGTTGGCTGATATCTGTGCGTGCGCCGCCATCATCAATGGTGGCATCCTCGGCGGCACCATCAGTGGTGGCATCAGTGGGGTCATCCTCGGCGGTACCATCAGTGGTCTCAGGATCGGTGGGGAAGGCGGCGTCCTCATACAAGTGAGGTTGTTCCTCCATCTCCTGGGACAGCTCCCAGAAGGCCTTGCCGCCCGAACCCCCGGCCTCATCGTTGTTGGTCATGTTTCTCTCTAAATAGGAACAAAGTTTGGTCAAAAAGTTGGTTATTGTCAAGGAACAAGATCATGGTCTCATCATTTAGGGTTTGTCAACACCGAGGCATCCTAAAAGCTAAGCTTTTATCATTGAGGGTTTTTCGACGCCGAGGCACCCTAAAAGCCTAAGCTTTCATCATTAGTCACAAGTGCCCCGGCCCATGCATTAGTCACAAGTACCCCATATGTCCTATTTTTAGCAAAGTCATGCTAAAATTCACGGAAAATTTCAGCATGACCTTTGCTGAAAATAGGACATATGGAGTACCCGAATTTGCTGGAACGGAAGTTAATCGACATTCCAGCAAACTCAAGGGCCTCTCGGGTGGACAAGGCAAAAAATGCCTCCATCACAACATGGAAAATACATTGGCATGTGAAGAGGTGAAACAATATATGCATCTCCAGGCAGTATCATTCAACATTTTGGACAAACCACTACAAGCAATACTGGATCAGATACAAGAAGAATGTGAGAAAATGCAGACAAATACTAACAGATTGAGGTGTTTAACTTGTGGTGCTCTCTGTGCTATTAACATTTCAAGTCAAAACCTTTTCTGGTTAGTAAGTGTTTCTTGAGCATATGTATGTAGTAAGTGTTTCTGCTCTCAGTGTTTCAGAACACATATTTTAGCTACCTAGTACCAGTGCTATTACGCAGCAGTTAATTAGCTTTTGCTTTTGCTTTTCAGTGCCAAATTCTAGCTAGTACCAGCAAATTAACATCTAGCAGCAATCATTTTCAAATATATATACACTGGACATTTTAATATTAACCTAACGAAAAATGAATAGTTAGGTTAATTACCCACTGTTAGTTATTCAGTCTGATGCTTTGTTCTACACTTTGATGCAAATTAGTATATAGAAGAAGCTATTTACTAGCAGTACCATATATAAAAGACATTCAGTCTGATGCTATTTACTAGCAGTACTAGCAGTTTTTTTCTTCTTCGATAACTGTATTGTCCATCAGACTGTATTGGCCATATATAAAAGACATTCAGTCTGATGCTATTTACTAGCAGTAGTAGCAGTTTTTTTTCTTCTTCATTAACTGTACTAGCAGTTTTTTTCTTCTTCATTAACTGTATTAGCTATTTACTAGCAGTACTAGCACTTGGATCATATGCTAACGCTACATCGATACATCATCATGCTGGGTAATATTAAACCCAAGCAACTTTATAATCAACCCAAGATATATCAACTACTGCATTGTCCTGCCTAATAAAAACAGTCATGCCAGCATATAGTATATAAATCTGAATTTGTGTTTACAAGAAGAGTTCCCATTGCAATGTAAACCTGAGAACACAACTCACCTCAAGTGCAGGATATAGCAGACACCTACTTCTTCAGTCAAGTGCAGTAAAAGACTGTTTGCAGAACATGTTTAGTCAGAGTTGAATTAGAATCCATACTATGCTCTACTATGCTTGTAAAGGAACACCTGCTAGCTAGCTGCTGTCGAGTTGCCAACATTCGTCGTCAGTGAAAAAAATGAAGAAGAAAAAAGGCATGCATGCACTG
>NW_025236090.1:0-5581 GCF_018294505.1 Triticum aestivum | reverse complement strand
GACCTAAGTGTTATAGTGAATATGGTTAGTTTATAATCTTTGCTGAAAACTTGAATGCTGGATTTACATATTTGCAACAACAAGAGCAAACAGAGTTTTTAAAAGTTTTTCTTTATCACTTTCAGTTTTTCAACTGAATTGCTTGAGGACAAGCAAAGGTTTAAGCTTGGGGAAGTTGATACGTCTCCGTCTTATCTACTTTTCCAAACACTTTTGCCCTTGTTTTGGACTCTAACTTGCATGATTTGAATGGAACTAACCCGGACTGACGCTGCTTTCAGCAGAACTGCCATGGTGTTATTTTTGTGCAGAAATAAAAGTTCTCGGAATGACTGAAAATCCACAAAGCAACTTTTCAGAATTAATAAAAAATACTGGCGAAAGAATCAGCACCAGGGGGGCCACATCCTGTCCACGAGGGTGGGGGCACGCCCCCCTAGGGCGCGCCCCCCGCCTCGTGGCCCCCCTAGACGTCCACCGACCTCAACTCCAACTCTCTCAGAGAAAAATTTTAGAGAGAAAGATTCATCGTGTTTTACGATACGGAGCCGCCGCCAAGCCCTAAACTCTCTCGGGAGGGCTGATCTGGAGCCCGTTCAGGGCTCTGGAGAGGGGGATCCGTCGCCATCGTCATCATCAACCATCCTCCATCACCAATTTCATGATGCTCACCGCCGTGCGTGAGTAATTCCATCGTAGGCTTGCTGGACGGTAATGAGTTGGATGAGGTTTACCATGTGATCGAGTTAATTTTGTTAGGGTTTGATCCCTAGTGTCCACCATGTTCTGAGATTGATGTTGCTATGACTTTTCTATGTTTAATGCTTGTCACTAGGGCCCGAGTGCCATGATTTCAGATCTTAACCTATTATGTTTTCATGAATATATGTGAGTTGTTGATCCTATCTTGCAAGTCTATAGTCACCTATTATGTGTTATGATCCGACAACCCCGAAGTGACAATAATCGGGATACTTCTCGGTGATGACCATAGTTTGAGGAGTTCATATATTCACTATGTGTTAATACTTTGGTCCGGTACTCTATTAAAAGGAGGCCTTAATATCCCTTAGTTTACATTAGGACCCCGCTGCACAGGAGGGTAGGACAAAAGATGTCATGCAAGTTCTTTTCCATAAGCACATATGACTATATTCGGAATACATGCCTAAATTACATTGATGAACTGGAGCTAGTGCCGTGTCACCCTATATTATAACTGTTACATGATGAACCGCATCCAAGATAATTATCATCACTGATCTAATGCCTATGGGGTTTTCACATATTGCTCTTTGCTTAGTTACTTTACCATTGCTGCTGTTACAATTACTACAAAATTGCTACCTTACTTTTGCTACTGTTACCATTACTTCCATACATCTTTGCTACTAAATACTTTGCTGCAGATATTAAGTTATCCAGGTGTGGTTGACTTGACAACTCAACTGCTAATACTCGAGAATATTCTTTGGCTCCCCTTGTGTTGAATCAATAAATTTGGGTTGAATACTCTACCCTCGAAAACTGTTGCGATCCCCTATACTTGCGGGTTATCAAGGATGCAGTCATTAGGGCGTGCATGTATCTTCTACACCTCTAATCCTATAGGGAAGATAGCCTTCTTTTCTTCATAAGTACCGTCGAGCAATTTATTTTCCTTTGGAAGCATCTTCTTTCACATTCTTAGCAACTTTTTAAATCCCTTGTCAGATACACCATTCTCTGCCTTCCATTGCAGCAACTACTTCTTCTCCTTTTCACTTCAGCTATTTCTCTTTGGATCGGCAATGGCCCGACCAAGAGCATCAGCGGGCTCATCTGATGCCTCTTCTTCAGCTTCTTCCCCCATTGTAGTACCATCGTATTCAGGGAACCCATGGCCAGGATAGCTATCATCATCCTCTTCTTATTCATTCTCTTCAATTCGAACCCCTCTTTCTTCACGCTTGGTCCAACAGTTATAGCCGGACATGAATGAGACGTAAACAGGTGGATGTGAATGGTTCTTGAGTTAGAGTAATTGTGATCATTCTTACAGACAACACATGGACAACACAAAAAACCATCTGGCCACTTGTTTGCCTCAGCCGCAAGCAGAAAAGTATGCACGCCATTAATAACCTGGGGAGAGCATCGGTCATTGTACATCAATTGCCAAGCTCATCTTCATTACAAGACACCGAAAAGATAAATTAATACAAGTTCATACACACTTATTCTCATAAAACACATACAAACTCTCTAGCTAAAGAATTTAAATGCAACAACGAATGTGATCAAGATTGCAACTAAGGTAACAATTGATCCAACATCATAGTTATACCAAGCCTCTTTATTAACAACATATTTTCTAATCTTTCTACTCTTCAAGCGCATTGCATCCATCTTGATCTTGTGATCATCGACAACATCGGCAACATACAACTCCAGTTTCATCTCCTCTTCTTCAATTCTTTTCATTTTTCTTACAAATATTTGTTTTCTTTTTCAACTAAATTGAACTTCTCAACAAGAGGGTCGGTTGCAATTTCCAGTTCACATACCTCCTAGATAAAAATATCTATGCAAACTTGAAGGGCATAATTGTCGTAAACACGAAATGCAACAAATATTTATAAAAGAGAATATACCACATCCGAATCATAAACCGGACGAGGGCCGATGGGGACGGATATCAAAACCATGCCACTATGTATATCAAACAATGTACCGGTACGAAAATTATACAAGTAACTATCTAAATCACATAAACATGATTTTTTTTATAAAAAAGATAAGAACAAGAGGCTCACCAAGGTGGTGTCAACGACGGGATGGTGCAGACGATCGACGGTGGTTAGGATGGGGACATGAAGGTACTAAGTAAACCACCACTACTAGGGAAAACCCTATCAGTAGCGCGGGTATTTTGCCTATCAGTAGCGCGGGAGGTCGCGCTACTGATAAGGCGCTACAGCAAACGTGTAGCAGTAGCGCCTATGATCCCACGCTACTGCTATACATAGCTAGCAGTAGCGCGCTTTAGCTAAGAGCGTTGCTGCTAATATCTACAACGCTTGTTAGATGTAAGCGATACTGGTAAGGGAGCGCTACTGCTAACTTTGTTCCCCTCGCTACTGCTAGTTTTATTAGTTTCTATTTTTTTATGCATATTTGTTTTATATTTGAATAGGTTTCATACAATAATCTTTAGCATATCATACACATACAAATGTAATCATAGCATATACATAGAAATAGTCTCATCAAATCATGTCATCATCATGATCATCATTCAACACAAAGTGGTCTCTCGTCATCATCTCGAAAATAGCGATACAAGTCTCGATTACTTGCAACTACATCGTCATCCATCTAAACAGTGATATACAGGAGAAGTGCTACACTATGAGTGAGAGCGGAACTATGAAGTACATGAGTTTGTATCCCTCTCTCGCATTAGCATGAACCTAAAGTAACTACTGGCTGTCACTCGGAAACAGAAAACCGGTACACCTGGGCCTGACACTCTGGCCACTCGTCGTATACTCCTAGCGTAGCACTTCTTCGCCATAGATGATCTATGCACCTGCATCGTCACATGAGTCGATGATATGCAACATATATAGTTGAGCAACAGAAAGAGACAGACTTGGCGAAAATAGAAGCAACATATCATAAGCATAAATAAAAAAGTTCATCGTACCCAAAATGCCCTAACTAGAGTGATCTTCGCTAGTCGAGGAGGAGGACGGTTTAATTACATCACAAATAAAGTTTCGCCGTGCATAACTCAAAGTTTTGTCATACAGAAAGTATGGACTAAACGGACACACATTGTCATATATCGACAATCACTCCAACATGTCGTGCCATCCATCCATGTCAGGGAGAAAGTCCCCGAGCTTAGTGAAATTCTTCATGTCGAGAAGCTGGGAGGCTACGCGTGTTCGGACATCTTCCCGCGACATTTCTCCTTCTTCGTAGAACATCCTTGTTTTTTCGAGGACCTCCCTCATGATGATTTGGGCAAGTTCGCACTGGATGTGATAGAACTCAGCTCGAAGTCGATGATCCACGATATCTCCTATGTGCTTTTCCCATTGCAGAATATGGGCATCGCCGGATTTAGGTGACATGCGAAGTTTCTGGTGATCCCGTCTGTACTCCAGCATGTGGTGTAGGACATAGAATCCATCATTACGAAAATCACTCAGTTGCTGGATGCAGCAAAAGTCAGTCTTATGGCTGAAGGTGGGCCTGCCGTGCCCTGTCTTCTTGTCGTTGACCTCTCCACCCCCTTTGTCGTAGTAAAAGATAGCACTGTTGAGAACAGACTTGATGTGGGTGTAATCCTTTTTGGTAATGTTTTTCGATGAGTCCAAGTAAAGAGCATGGGAGTATCAGGGGTAGAGGATGATGAGGACGGTGCGCCCGCCGCTGCGCAAAATAAGTACACCTCAAATTAATTAGCCTCCACCATGCAAATAAATGATTCAAACCGAAGGAAGGATATCCGCGTGGATGACTTACAGGGGATGATAAGGCACGAGAATCGCCTCCTTGTCCTTATTGGCGAGCATGAAATTGACGAGGTACTCCCTCGCGAATTCTTGGTGCTTTGCGCAGACTGCAAAGAAGCTCTCGTGCATGAAGTACGGGTGAGCGAACCAGATAAAAGGTATCTGCTCAACCCTGACAAGGTAGTTCATGTGCAAGGCATAAAGGCGGACAAACGTAAAATCCAGCTTCTTCAAGTGATACATGTCGAAGATGTAATCAAATCGAAGGAAGAACTTGTCCGCGGGGAATGTGTCGACGTACGACAATTGCCGCGGCATGTTAACCACGTAGAGTGGGTATCTTGGATTTTTCGAGGTGATGAGGCATTTCTCTCTCCGCAGCACATCGTCATGAAGTCTACTTACATCGCCGAATCTGGCCCCTATCGCTGCTTTAGGTAGGATTGGTTCACCGGTGATATGCCATTTTGCCGCACCGGGGATATCTATACGATCTTGAACCCGAGGCTGTTGAGGCGGCTGGATCATAGAATCAGGTTTTTTTGCCTTTCCTCGGTCTCTTCCTCGACTTCTTTGGTACCGGAAGTTGTCCAGAGTACGTTCAGACTCCGGAGGCGACAATTCAGGCACCGACTCATGATGCTCAAACCCTAAGTAGGCGCTAGTATTGACATTTGTTGAGTGTCATCGTCATCCTCATCCTCATCTATGGCGACATCACCAACGACTAATGGAGCCTCTTCCTCACCCCCTCATCTATCACCCAGCATGACAGCCGACGCGAATTGAGTAGGTGAGGTGTTGATGTTCATACCTAACTGCGTGCTCGTGGGTGTTCTCCCGGCTGCTTCCAGACGAAGCAGACTCTTTGGCCACAACAGGACCCACCCATTGCAACAATCACCAAGCTGCCACGGGGTCTCATCGTCATCTCCCCCTAGTACCAGAGGAGGCAAATTCTCGTGGCCCGGTTTGACACTGGCCACGGAAACCTTGAAGACGTCCGGGGGGATCGGCAGGCTATGGAACAATGGTTCCTTCGGATCCATTATCGTTGCCTTCCCCACGTCCACCTT
>NW_025236089.1:0-5581 GCF_018294505.1 Triticum aestivum | reverse complement strand
TTATTCGGCTCCTTATCTAGCCTTAGGCTGAAATTTGTCATCAGCGAGGTCCAAATATCATCTTTCTGTCTATCCTAGACATAAGAAACTTGAGGGTCATCCTTATTCTTATTCCATTGCAGGATTCTGATCGGGACGCTCTCCCTAACTACAACTCTTCGCTGATATACAAATGCGTCCTTGGTCAGCTTGGGAGCAATCGGTTGGCCATCTTTTGCGACTTCTGTGATCGCAAACCTTTCATTCTGGTGTAACCTTTTCTTCGGTCCTCGTCTCTTTACGGAAGTTTGCCTCGATCAGAAGGGCTAAAAGGAGAAAGAAACATTAATATATGTACATATCAAAACAATTAATGCATCAAGTCAGCACAAACTTAATACACATCAAAATAATTAATGTACACACACACACACACACTATTATGATCACGGGGATCAGAATATTATTCTGATCATAACATGAACTTTCTGAGTTACACAACCTGAACTTTCCTCTGTAGGAACCCGACCCTCGGGCTATCTTCACAACTGTGTCTCCCCGCGCGAATTATTCTGGTCAGTCGTGTTCTATGTCATATGTAATCTGAAAACGGTTTTTAGCAACTAAATGCCCGTTTTAAATAGGAATCTCGCTCGTACGCGGATTTTTCTCTCGGGTCATGATAAACTTGCGTCTTTTACAATTTTACTGCTTGAGTTGTTCGACCTGTACTTCCCCCGGTGCTAGGTTGAACTTCCGCCAACATTGCCCAAATGAGGCTTGCGATATACCGTTGGAAAGCTAAATTTTTGGCAAAATGTAAGCGGTTTAAAAGAAGTTTTGAAAAACGTTTTTCTTCATATAAAAGACATGAATCGTATTTTTGATCGCATTTCTAAACCATTTATAGGCAAATAATATGGCCTTGGGAAGCTGCTGCAAAACGCTCCTTCCACATTTTGAAAGTTTCCTCTAATTTCCTATGGTTAAAGAGTAATTTGGAAAATCATAAAATTTTGCAAACCGAACAACCGACTTCATATTTTTGATGCCATTTCTGAAGAGCTAATTTAATTGAGGAAAATGATATGGCGTTGGAAAGCTTATGAAAATGCGCTACTTTCTCATGTTGAAAGTTTTTTCTAATTTTGAACAGTTTAAAAGTAATTTAAAAAATGGTACAAGTCCCATCGAGTTCGTATTTTTGAGCTACTTTTTTAACCATACGTCCGAATGCAGCAAATGATATGGCATTAAAAAGCTTGAGAAAATGCGGAACTTTCTGGTATATATTGTTTCTCACAATTCCTTATAGTGTTAAGTCAATTTTGAAATTGGCTAAAAATTTTTTTTGGCCGTAATTTCTACAACTTTATCGGAATGGGGAAAATAATAGAATGTTGAAAAGGTACGGAAAATGCAAAACTTTTTCATGTTAATTGTTTTCTATAGTTCCTAGCCGTTTTCAAGTAATTTTGAAAACGGCGAGATCATGCTTTCTGCCTTTAACGTGAAGCTGGTTCTGCGAAAATGCACCGCCTGAGGAACTTGAACTTCTCGGCATGTCTACTTGAACTTCATTGTGTTTTTCATGTGCTTTTTTGGCTCGTAGTTTTTAATAGTTTTTAGTCATTTTTGGCTAATCATTCATTAAGTCGATGTGATAGTTTTTAGTTAAATATTAGAGAAAAAGTGGTAGTTTCGGCACAAAGTTGTAAAGTGGTAGCTTATGAGCACGATTTGATGAATTGTGGTAGTTTTTGTTAAATACTCATTGCTGTAGGTGAACTATTACGGCCTTTTGTAGTAGAGCGAACCACGTCACATTCCGCCATCCTTCTTTCTTAAAAATTATGTTATGATTTGTCTTACTGCCTTAGCAGCATACTTCACGTAGGATGACTCCTACTTCAAGTAGACATGGGACTGGTACCGTTCAGTGGATGGAATGGCCTGAAATTCCACTAGTCGGCTTAATGGGGAGTTTGACATCAGTAAAATCTATCATGGGTATTCTGTTATGCAACATGGGAACAGTAATAGTTATTTCCAGAGGAACAAGGCCTGGAATTTTGGTTTCCTCCAATATCTCACATGAGCCAAATGGAAGTGAAGGTGAAGGAGTCCCTATCATACCACAACAGTGGGAATGATATCCCTGAAGAACACTCATGAGTATATAAATAGTTGTTGCATGCTAGCTAGAGTACATCGTTCGACAGTTCTGTGATCATGTATTTCACCTTGATTGGACTTCTAAAGGGAGATCAAAAGGATGAAGGTAGCTTGTCAGTTGTCACGGGAAAGGATGAAGGTAGCTTGTCAGTTGTCACGGGAAAGTTAGCCACTGAAGTGGCAATAATAAATGTTTTGAGTTACACCTTCAAACTTATTTTGTTGGGATTCCATAATAGAGAGTTATTGGATAGATTATTTGTTAAATTAGTGATTGGGCAATCGAAGTGACATAGTCACACAACAGACATGGATAACAACCTTGTGACCACTGTTTTGTGGGCAGGGACTACTCAGACTTCCAATAGGGCGCCTTAAGCGCCAGTTGTCCGTGCTGCCGCAAGCTGGGCCGGCCTATTAAAACAAAGGTTCGCTCGATCCATCCATCAATAGGCAGGCTTGCTCGCTCTGTCGATTCTTTTCTGCCTCAGTCGGTCATTCAGTTGTTGACACTAGACCATTAGCTTTTGAAAATTTAAAAAAAGAATCATGAATTTTGGAAAATTTCAACAATATTGAAAAAAGTTTGTCAAAATATGAAAAAGTTCAAAAATTGAAAAATAAATAAAGAAATATGAAAAAAAATAAAATTTTAAAAAATGTTCATAAATTTTCAAAACGTTCATCAATGTTGAAAAAAGGTAACGAAATTGTAAAAAAGTTCATCAATTTTGGAAAAAAAAATCATATTTTTCTAAAATAGATCATCATTTTTGAGAAAGTTATGCATTTGAAAAATATCAGCAAAAATATAAAAAGGAAAAACAAAAAAAAGGGAAAAAGGGAAATGAAAACAAAAAGGAAAAAGGAAAAAGGAAAAAGATAAAGAAAAAGCCATGAATGAAAAAACTGAAAGAAAAAACGCCCATAAAATCACTGCGGAATCTGAAAAGCGGTTGAAGCTCCAGCTGATGGACTCATCAGCGCTCTCTCTTCCACTCCTCGACGTGCAGTAGTTTGCAGAGCAGTACTTCTCCCTGATCTGAAGCACTTTATGATTACTAGGAAAATATGAAAAGGGGAATCAGACAAGCATGGATGGAGAATAATCGACTGAAGAATCAATGTACTCACGAGAGGTTCAATGTCGTGGGTGCAGTCCTTGAGCACTTTTCCTATGGCGGCAGGGTACTTCAATAATAACGTGGCGAAGTGCTATTACTAGGATATCATAGCGAAAAGGTGTGGTAGCTCCCGGGAGTCCCGACACTCCATTATCAGCCCCGTCCAATCCCTCTAAGATTCGTGCTAAGGTCTCACTCAAAGCAAACCGTTTGCAGGACGTGCCAGCTTTGTCAGCCCATTTGAATTATCTAATAGCGATGGATGTAGTAGACACGTACTGACTACTACCTCCGTCCTGGTTTATAGGTTCTCTTTGTAGGTTGTGCCAAATTTTGACTAAAGATTTAACTAACAAAATGTTAATGCATGTCAAGAAAAATTATCTCATTGCATTCGTATTTGAACATAATTTTCAAAAATATAATTTTTGGTGACATGCGTGAACATTTTGTTAGTTTAATCTATGGTCAAAATTTGGCACGAAATATAATGAGGACCAATAAACCCGGACGGAGGTAGTAGTAGTTTGTCTTCAACAGCATGATAGGACGGCCACTGTTCTATAGTGTTGTGTGACACGTGAAGGAGGCTTGTCCTTCATGGATGGTTTATACTATTCGACAGAGCACATCAATGCTTTTTCGCTGACACTGGTGAGACTGGAAACTGAACATTGCGCTCTCTCTATCCCTCCTAGAAAACATTTTGTACGATAGCAAGATTCACCATCAAACAATTTTTTTTCTTCCTTCTATCTCCTACTCTCTCTTTTCTGATATTTCCGCTCTCTCACAAACAGGCTCACAAAAAATAAAGGCTATCCTACCTTCTCTCTCAGTCCCTTAAAACCCTCTCTCCTCCCGACAGGCTCTCACAAGCACACTGACCACCACGAAGTGACATGTGAGTGGAGAATTGTTTATAGCGAAAGGCCATGGTAAAGTTGTAGTATTGTCACACATCCATTTACTATTCACCTTGCCTGCTAATGAAAACGGTGGTGAAGGACCAGACACATATCCCGAGTGAAACAAGTATCGTTGAACGGCGTGATAGCCGGGTGTCTAGACACCCGGGTGTTGAAAAGCCGGTCTCATATCATAGGCTGCCATAACAGTCCCCGAAGCAGTCTTTTTCGTTACATTTCTCAGATTGCAAAAGATGGAACTGGTCGCACTCTCATACCTTAGACGCAAATCTCTGCTAACGCTGCCACGAGCCTCGGCAACACATTGGCAAGCGCGAGTCTCAACTCTCAATGCGGCAAGGAACAATCTATCCTCATTGCTTCCTTGGTAGCATGGGCGTCGCCGTCGAGCGTGCCAACCACGCACCCTCTTAGGTACTTCTGACATGCAGGTGGAGCATGATGAGAAGGGTTAGGAAGTGTCCCTCCGGCGCGCTGACCAAGGCCTCGTACCCAGAGTCGTTGAAGGGGCTTGATGTTGGTCAGCTCTAGTGGACTCCTGTACCATCTCTTAAGGAACTTCAGAGCTTTCTCGCTGTTATCGTGGTGCTCGATACACATCAGTAATACACTGGTGGTCAAGTCTGTAAAGGACATGTAATTCATCTTGTTTGTATTGCCGCATCTATGAGATAAAAGCAAACTGAAGCATGGGTCTGGATTTGGTCTCCTCCAAAATCTCACAATAGCTAAATTGGGTGAAGGCGAAGGTTATGATGCCAAAATTTCGAAGTGGTGAAGACGTGATATCTGCGAGGAAAGATATATATAGAGAGAGCTGTACATGTCACATCACAGTGAAATTTGGTCATTTTTCATGCATATATCTCCCCATTTGTCATGCGTACATCTCCTTGTCATGCATATCTATCTGATCTGCATGAGTATCCCGTCCCGTATGGCCGGCCGTTGTGGACTGTGCAGGTCAAAAGCATATCACACATGCATGCTTGAGGTGCCCTATTGCTAGATCGTTTTTCCAACTAACAAGTTCTGGTGCTCACACTGTGTAGTGACGCTTCTAAAGCATGGACGGTTAGCTGCTTGTGCTTTTCATTACTGCTCCTACATTACATTTTACAGGCCCCAAGAATTGTTTTACTCAATTAGCTTTAGCAATCAATGTAGAAAGGGATTGTCCTGAAAATGATGGATTTTTTTTCTTGAAAGTGATTGTTGAAAGAGATGGGGGTTAAAAACAAGATGGACACTTGTTAATGCAGCAAGATGAGGCAAAATGATCTTGGCTTGTGAAACAATGCGACGTCGAAAGCCTGTTGAGACGTTGAGTATGCATACCGCTACATGGGGTCTCAGGCCTGCCTTTTTTTTTTT
>NW_025236088.1:0-5583 GCF_018294505.1 Triticum aestivum | reverse complement strand
ACCCCCCTGGCCGCCGCCCCCCTTGGGAGATTGCATCTCCCAGGGCCGGCGCCCCCCCTGGGGGCCTATATAAAGGAGGGCAGGGGGGAGGGCAGCCGCACCCTGTGTCTTGGCGCCTCCCTCCCCCTGCTACACCTCGTCCTCCTCCCGCAGCAGCTTGGCGAAGCCCTGCCGGAGTTCTGCTGCATCCACCACCACGCCGTTGTGCTGCTGGATCATCATCAACCTCTCCTTCCCCCTTGCTGGATCAAGAAGGAGGAGACGTCATCCGCTCCGTACGTGTGTTGAACACGGAGGTGCTGTTCGTTCGGCACTTGGTCATCGGTGATTTGGATCACGGCGAGTACGACTCCATCATCACCGTTCTCTTGAACGCTTCCGCACGCGATCTACAAAGTGGTATGTAGATGCAATCTTTCTTCCATGACTCGTTGCTTAGATGAACTCATAGATGGATCTTGGTGAAACCATAGGAATTTTTTTAATTTTCTGCAATGTTCCCCAACAGGATGATCATTGTGCTTTATGGCACAAGAGACTTGGGCACATGAGTGAGAAGGGGATGACAGTTCTAGTGAAGAAAAAATTGTTGAAGGGTGTGAAAGGAGTTCACATCAAGAAATGTTCAGATTGTCTAGCAGGGAAGCAACACCGAGTTGCCTTCAAGACTCTACCTCCTCACAAGAAGCCCGAGAAGCTGGACTTGATACATTCCGATGTTTGCAAAATGTCGGTAAGATCTCTTGGTGGTGCTAAGTACTTTGTGACTTTTATTGATGACTTTTCCAGGAAAGTTTGGGCCTTCACTTTGAGGACCAAAGATCAAGTACTAGGTGTATTCAAGCAATTCCAAGCCTCGGTTGAGAGAGAAACTGAGAAGAAGATCAAGTGCATTCACACTGATAATGGAGGAGAGTACATTGGGCCATTTGATGCATATTGCAAGCAGCAAGGTATTAGGCATCAATTTACTCCCTCGAAGACACCACAGCTGAATGGTCTTGCTGAGAGGATGAACAGGACAATTGTGGAGAGAGTTAGATGCTTGTTGTCAAGTGCAAAGCTACCCAAACACTTTTGGGGCGAGGCTTTGATGACTGCAGTTTATCTTATTAATCTCTCACCAAGTTATCCTTTGCAGGAAGATGTTCCTAACAGGGTTTGGTGTGACAAGGACGTCTCATATGACCACCTGAAGGTTTTTGGGTGCAAGGCCTTTGTTCATATTCCTCAAGATGAAAGGTCAAAGCTTGATTCGAAGACACAACAATGTATCTTTCTTGGTTATGGTGGTGATGAGTTTGGCTACAAGCTGTTTGACCCTATAGCAAGGAAAGTTGTGAGAAGCCG
Organism: Triticum aestivum; assembly: GCF_018294505.1. Classification (NCBI taxonomy): domain Eukaryota; kingdom Viridiplantae; phylum Streptophyta; class Magnoliopsida; order Poales; family Poaceae; genus Triticum; species Triticum aestivum. The sequence goes on along the minus strand of NW_025236088.1, from coordinate 4,233 downwards.
TGATGTTGTGTTTGTTGAAGACCAAACAATTGAGGATATTGTGAAGACAAAGAGGCAGGTTCCTCCTCAGCAGCAGCAAGACATGATTGATTCTGACCCAGTTCCTGCAGCTCCAGCTCCTGTGCAAGTTGAAGCAGATGCAGAAGATGTACAAGATGATGTACATGGTGGTGCAGGTGAAGAAGATGCTCCCCAGCAGCAGCAACAAGAGTATGATGCTGAAGTTGATGATCTGGATCAGCAGGAAGCACCAGCACCAGAAAGTCCACCAGCTGCTCCACTCAGAAGATCCAACAGGGGTCGAATTCCTTCCAGCCGGTATCCCTCAGATCAATACGTGGTGTTATTATCTGACGGTTCAGAACCTGAATGCTTTGCAGATGTAATGGAAGATGAGCACAAGAAGGAGTGGAAAAAGGCTATGCAAGAAGAGATGGATTCCTTGCATAAGAATCACACTTATGAGCTGGTGAAGTTGCCCAAGGGCAAGAAAATTTTGAAGAACAAGTGGGTCTACAGAATCAAGCAAGAAGAGCACACATCACATCCAAGGTACAAAGCCAGGCTAGTTGTAAAGGGATTCGGCCAGAGGAAAGGCATTGCCTATGATGAGATCTTTTCTCCGGTTGTGAAGATGACATCCATAAGAGTAATCCTTGGCATGGCAGCAAGTCTCAACTTGGAGGTTGAGCAAATGAATGTGAAGACTGCATTCCTTCATGGTGAGTTGGAGGAATAAATATACATGGAGCAACCTGAGGGGTTTCTTGTGAAAGGCAAAGAAGACTATGTGTGCAAGCTGAAGAAAAGTCTCTATGGCCTGAAACAAGCACCAAGACAATGGTACATGAAGTTTGAAACTGTCATGGGGGAGCAAGGCTACAAGAAGTGTAGCTCAGACAATTGTGTGTTTATTCAGAGGTTCTCAGGTGATGATTGCATCATATTATTGCTCTATGTTGATGATATCCTGATTGTTGGCAAGAATGTCTCTAGGATTGCTAAGTTGAAGAAGGAGTTGAGCAAATGTTTTGCTATGAAAGACTTAGGTCCAGCAAAGAACATTCTCGGAATGAGAATTGAGCGAGACAAAAATTGCAACAAGTTGTACTTGTCTCAAGAGAAGTATATTGAGAAAGTACTTCAGAAGTTCAGGATGGAAAATGCTAAAGTTGTGAGTTGTCCACTAGCAGCCCATTTCAAGTTGAGCAGAAAGCAATGTCCTACCACTGATGAGCAGAAAAAGGAAATGCATCATGTTCCTTATGCTTCAGCGGTTGGGAGTTTGATGTATGCTATGGTGTGTACAAGGCCTGACATTTCCTATGCGGTTAGTACTGTGAGCAGATTTATATCCAATCCAGGAAGACCTCATTGGGAAGCCGTGATGTGGATTTTGAGATATCTTCGGGGCAGCACAAATCTGAAACTTTGCTTCGGTGACGGTGAGGCAAAGCTGATTGCTTTTTCAGATTCTGACATGGCTGGAGATGTTGACAGAAGGAAGTCTACTTCAGGTTACTTGGTTACGTATGCAGGGGGAGCGGTGTCATGGCAAAGCAGGCTGCAAAAGTGTGTGGCATTGAATACAACTGAAGCTGAATTCATTGCTGTAACAGAGGCGAGCAAAGAGCTATTGTGGCTGAAACGGTTGGCTTGTGAGCTTGGTTTTAAGCAAGACAAGTATGTGTTGTTTTGTGACAATCAAAGTGCTATTCACTTGAGTAAGAATATAAGTTTTCATTCAAGGTCTAAGCATATAGAAGTCCGTTATCATTGGATTCGAGATGTGTTGTATTCAAAGAAAATGCAACTTGAGAAGGTTCACACCGATGACAACGGGGCTGCTATGTTGACTAAAGTGGTGACAAGGAAGAAGCTCGAAGTATGCCGCCGGCTCGCTGGCATGGCTGCCGGAAGGCAGTAAGACCCTCCATGATGTCGAGAGGGGGAGTTTGTTGGGCTAAGTCCCTCCACATGGAGGTGTGTTGGCAGCCCAACATCGGCCCATAAGTCGAACACATGTCAGCCGTTGATCTTCGCTGCATCCAACGATTGAGAGCGCTTCCAAGGGAAGTGAAGCAAGAAGAAAACCCTAGCCACTCCACCCCTTGCTGGTGGTGGCTGCTATTCGTGAGAGTGAGAGAGAGAGCACCCAAGAGAAAACACAACCTGAGAGAGAGGAAGAAGAGGAAGCAGAGGTTCTGTCCAGATTTGCTGCATCTGACTAGACAGTGTTCAAGCTGGTGATTGGAGACTCAAACGTGCTTGGATCGACCCCAAACTTGATGAGCTCGTTCCTTACTTTGAGTACTTCGATTTGGTTAGCTGGTTTGAGGATTGGGTCACTGGAGCATCAGATTTGAGAGTGGTTTCGTTAGCTCTGACTGCTGCACTTTCAGAACAGAGTAGTTTTGAGAGACGAACAGTTTGGGTAGGCAAACGATGTCCGATTGAGCTGAAATCTGGAGGGGATCTCAGGAAGTCGTGTGTCTACTTGTTTGCCAAATTTGGTGCTGTTTGATTCAGCAGTTTAAGAGCAGTTTGCAAAACACTGGAGGGTATAGAAGCTGTGTAAACTCTGCTTTGCTGAAATCTTACTTCTTGTGGTTGTTGTTGCTGTTGCCGGTTGGCAACGTGGGGAGTGTGTTGTAAATCTCTCTAGAGGTTTTAGAGAAGATTTTGTACTCATCATTCTCATAGTGAAGTTGTGTGGACCGGTCGGTCCACAGCCGTGGTTTTTTTACTCCTCAAGTTGAGGAGGTTTTTCCACGTTAAATCTTGTGTCACATGTGCATGTTGTTTGTGTTATTCCGCTGCTTACTTGTTGGTTGAAGCTGTCCTCAAAGTTCATCACAAGTGAAGGGGGCTGTGTAGTGTGCATATTTGCCGTGTCGGTGAATTTGTGCAGCGCATTGTTGCTGTCCAGCCCAACAGACTTGATGTGTTCAAGGTCTCTTCCTCTGCCCTACAGTCTCTTCCCCATGAAAAAAATATACGTGGGCATGAATCTGGTGTGTTCAAGGTCTCTTCCCGTCCCCATTAAATAGGTTATCAATCCTCATAAATTTGGGCACAGATCATGGCCTGCAGCGGTCATGGATCTGGTTTCCTCAAGGTCTCTTCCCCTTCCCATTAAACAGGTCATCAATCTTCATAAATCTGGGCACTGATCGTGGCATGGAGGTTATTATTCGCATGAAAACTATTTTTCTCATCCGCACAGACTCATTCTCTCACTCTATTTATTCTGAATTTATTTTTCTTGCCTTACACTTGATTGTACTTTGATTTTTTACTTTTGATTCGGAGAATACTTTTTGTACCACATTTTTTGACATTGTTCATGATTTTCTTTCCGTTTATCTGGACAGAAAGATATTAACTTGAGCCATAGATGCAAACACAATCTGAAGCAATTTGCTTGCTTTCCATTGGCCGCAACCGCGAGTTCCATCTCAGTAGGCGTCCATTGGCCCCTGCAGCGAGCTCTACCTTAACTCAGGGCATGAGTTGGTGTACACCACAGTCATGAGTTGTCACCTGCAAAGTTGTCTTTCCTTACTTGGTTCAGCCATTAAGGAGGTTAGTTTAATGGTGTGTCTATTTGATTACACGGAGATCAACAACAGATGAAATCGTAGGTTAAATTGCTGGCTGAAGTTGATGTGCATGAGGCCAACGGACAACTTGGTAACACTGTAGGACATGAAACTATCTACTAATTTATCACAGAGTTTCCTTTATCTCTATTCTTGCTTTATGTCTTGCTTAGATATTACATGAAGTACGCAGTTGTGGCACATTAGATTCCCCATAAAAGCATATACAAGACACTGCATATGTTATACTTTTCTAACAATTGTGTATGTCTCATTCTTTTCATGAACAGTTAGAGATTAATAAAAGAGTTGAGGATGCCACATTAAAATCACTAGAAATTGTATGCCGGGCATGTTTGTGGGGTGATGTGCCATGATAGCACAATCCAGGACATAGTTGTTGTAGTGGCAAGACAAAGTGAAGATAGAACAACGTTGATGCATCGTGAGGTGCACACTGTCACTTATGCTGGAAGATTGGATGGAAGCAGTGACGTTCATTTAGGTTCTCCAAATCTCGATATACGCCTACTACAATGACCTATGTCCTGAACCTGAGCTGTTTTTTCTTTTTGCCCATGGAAATAGACGATTCACTTTCTTCCCTACAGTCATGATAATAATTGTATAT
>NW_025236087.1:0-5584 GCF_018294505.1 Triticum aestivum | reverse complement strand
CGGTGAGGATCTGGCCGGGCGCGGGCGGCGAGGCGACTTCTTGGTCAGGAGCGGCTGTGTGGTGGGAGGGCGCGGGGGGTGGGAAGCAGTCGGCTCCCGGCGGCAAGACAGCGGTGGCGGACGACGTGGGAGTGGGCGGCATAGCTTGGCGGATGTGGAGGCCCCTGCAGGTGGCAGAGTCGCCGGAAAAAATGGGCGGCGGCGTCGGCGACGGAGGAGAAGGGCGAGGGTTGCTGTTGTATGGGGGAGGGCATTGTGACACAGACCAGCGGGCCCGGGGGAGGAGAGGGCAAGCGCGCGCGCGTTTGTCGCGTGTCCGCGCCGACGTAAATCCGGCTCAAAAATGGACCGGAAATGGGTCGCCCGCGGACGAAAAGCGAACGCGCATCCGTTTGGGTCGGCGCGTTGGGCCGCCTTTTCTATCCGTGCCGATCCAAACGGACGGCGGCGGACAAAATAGGTCGCCCCATTGGAGTTGCTCTTATATCATGGCAATAAGATGAATGAACATCTTGTATGAATATCAGTTCAGGGTAACTGTCTTAACTTACATGCAATTTTCTACCTGTGTAGTGCCAATGATAAGATGAGATTCAGGGGATGATACCGTTCTTAAGTACCTGACATAACGCATAGCCTAGTATTCCACCGAGTGAATCTTGCTGTACAAAGAATTCAGTATCCAGATATTCACTACAGCAAACTAAGCAAACTATGGCCTATAGTCCTCTTGGTTCCTTGTTTGGTGGTACTGATAATGGCCTATAGTCATGAGATTGTTGCCTCTACTCAGAATATAAATCATGAAAAAGTTATTATTCAAAAAGTAAATTTCACCTACTGCCCTCCCTTTGCAAGAGGCCAGTGGTAGACTGGTAGTCACTAGTCAGTGATGATGAAGATTTGGGGTTTTACTTTTTTTTGGAGAAGCACAGGTTTTGCTTCTGGCAACTCGCAGAAGCACAAACCGTGTTTTACTTTTTTTTACGATGGAAGCACGACTGTGCTTCCCTTTCAAAAAGCACATGTCATGTTATTGTGCTTCCCACGGAAGCAAGGTTGTGCTTCTCGCCGAAGTACATGCTGTGGTTTTTCCTTTTTACCAGTGGATGTTTTTCCCTTTCGAGAAGCCTAGATTGTGCTTCCACAGATGCAGGGCTATGCTTTTCCTTTTTTTTTTGAAAGCACAACTGCGCGGAATAGCGCTGCTTTCCTTTTTTGAAATAGTGCTGCTTCCTGAAAAAGAAAATACGCCCAAAGCACGGCATGTGACGGCGGTTAGGCGCACCACTTGACGCACTCTCAAGTGAAGAAAAAAAGACCTTTTGCTGGAGCACCCCGGCACCCATGAATTTACAAAATCACTGTTTTTTTGTTTGGCTAATTCACAAAATCACTAACACCACAGTCAAGAGTACGAAGCAGTTTTTAGTTGGTTATTAGTGGGGAAGCGGGGCCCAACCCCTGGAAATCAGGGGGTGGAGGGTTAGTATTATGGGATAGGTCTATATTATTTTCTTCGTAATCATCCGCTGATGTAGCATTTTTGCCATAGGTCTATATTATGAGATAGGTCTATATTATGGGATAGATCGATGGAAACCTAGCTCGAGCAACACCCTCTATACAGCCACATGTGGCGCCGTGCCGGAAGCCCGGACCGCCGGTACCAGGCTACGAGCACGACCACCACCAACGGGCTCGAGCACTCCGAGCCCTCTCCGGCCGACGAAACCAACGACAGGGACTTGGTGCGCCTACTCGGAGCAGGAATTAGAAGAGCATCTCCAATAGACGCGCTATATAAGCTGCGCGCTGGAAAAAACGGCTATGTAGCGCGTGCGACCAAAACTAGCGCTTCAGTAGCCGTGCTAAAATCCTGCACGCGTTAAACAAGGTTCAGCGCGCTAGGGAAAACGGCGTCGCACACTGCGTATTTGGTGCGCCCGCTCGCACGCGCTGCAAAATCTGGGCTGCTGGAGGTGGGGTCACCGGATTGGGCGTCGTGTTTTTCTGCATTTGACAAACCTCTTCGTCGCTCCCGCATGCAAAAGTACTATTTTGACGCTGCAAAAATAATTTAGCGCGACTCTCAAGGGCGTGTGTCTATTGGAGATGCTCCGACCGGGTTTCAAATCAAAGAACCGCGTGCCGGCGTCGGTCTGAGGCTCATCCAGACACAATCCCATCCACCGGTGAGAAACACCACCTAGGGCCCTCAGCGCGGCGCATGCACCGGTAGCAGCGGTGACTAGATCTAACCACTGTTGCTTTGTCCGCCAGCGGCCGATGAACTATCGCCGCCCGCTCTCCGTCTGACTCCCAATCGTCGTCCGAAAGAAGCCAGAACTGCCTGCTTGGGACGTGAGGTCCAGAAACTCCGGCGAACTGGCCTCCCAGACCGCGTCACCCTCCTGATCGCCCGAACAGTCGCGAGATTCTTGCCAAGTCGTATCCTCTCGCTCTGGAAGCTGTACCCAACTGGTTTGTGTGGACGACCGTTAAACTCTAGACGCAGCTGCAGCTCAGTCAGAGTAGCTACTCTAGACGAGCTTGGCTAGAAAATTTCAACAACAGCGACACTGTTGGCTCGATCTCTAGATTTTTTTTCTTGCTTTCGACCAGTTCAAAATAGACCGTGACAACTACTAACAAATTCCATGACGTTCACAGGTCCAAGCTACTCACTCTTGTCTCAACTGAACTCTCTGCGTCGTCGGTCGCCGGCCGGTTTGAATTTGAAATGTCGATGGGATATACAACTTCCCCCTATTTTATAATGCTCTTCGAGCTTCCTCCTGTCCAAGCTGCCAATAGCACCGCACAAAGGCCAACCCATGGGCTCCCGCCGTCGTCCTACTCCTACCACCTTAGTCCTGGTGCTGCTGCTACACCTCTACTACGCGCCGCGCTGGGCCTTCTCGCTCTCCTTCAGCCTCAACTTTTCCGACCCCAGCGCCGGCTCGTGGGTCGACCTGGATGGCGATGCATACATCGCTCCGCCGAGGCTCGAGCTGACGAAAAACGTCCTGAGCAGCGTCGGCCGGGCGTCGTACCGACACAAAGTACCGCTGTGGAACGGCGCCACCGGCGAGATGGCCAGCTTCGCCACCAACTTCTCCTTCCGAATCATGCCGGAGAAGGCCGGCCTGAATGGGACAGGAGGCGACGGGATGGCCTTCTTCCTTGCGCATTTCCCTTCGGAGATCCCGCCCAGCAGCAAAGGCGGCGGCCTCGGCCTCCTCCCGGCCTTCACCAACGGGACGGGCCGCACCCGGGTCGTGGCCGTGGAGTTCGACACTCTCCGCAACTCGCACTATGCCGACATCAACGGCAACCATGTCGGCATCGACATCAGCTCCGTCAACTCCGTGGCGTCCACAGACACGACGACGAGGCCGGGCAGGAACCTCACGTCATCCTATGTTATGGTGGCCACCGTGAGGTACCATAACGAGTCCCGGATGCTGGCCGTTGATCTCCTCATCGACGGTGCCTTGTACCAGGTCAATGCAACCGTCGATCTCAGCAGATGCTTACCGGAGGAGGTTGCTGTCGGCTTCTCCGCCGCGACCGGCGACGCCTCCGAGCTGCACCAAATACTGTCATGGTCATTTAGCTCCACTCTACCTCCTCTTCCGACTAGGAACAACCACAAAAAGTTAGTAATTGTCCTACTATCTGTGCTAGTCCCATTTCTCCTTTTATTAGTATGTGCGGCCGTGGTGCTACGGCGGCGACACAAGAAAATGAGAGCAAATAAGGACAGCCAAGAACGGTGTGTCAACAGAGCTGACCTCGAGAGAGGTGTGGCTGCTGGCGGTCCCAGACGGTACACCTACCACGAGCTGGTTGTGGCAACGAAACACTTCGCGGAGGAGGAGAAGCTCGGACGAGGCGGCTTCGGTAGCGTTTACCGCGGTCACCTCACGCTCACACCCGCAACCGCCGGCCATCGTGCGGTGGCGGTAAAGATGTTGTCGGCGGAGTCGTCGGCGCAGGGGAGGAAGGAGTTTGAGGCCGAGGTGAGGATCATCAGCAGACTGAAGCATCGGAACCTTGTGCAACTGTTGGGTTGGTGCGACAGCCGCAAGGGTCTTCTGCTCGTCTACGAGCTCGTCACAGAGGGCAGCCTAGACAGGCACCTCTACAGCAAGGGCGGCAGGTACCTGACATGGCCACAGAGGTACAAGATAATCCTTGGCTTGGGATCGGCGCTACACTACCTCCATGGAGAGTGGGAGCAGTGCATCGTGCACGGCGACATTAAGCCCAGCAACATCATGCTTGACTCGTCCATGAGCACCAAGCTCGGGGACTTCGGTTTAGCCAGGCTCGTGGACCACGACACGGGGTTGCTGCAGACCACCAAGGCCGTGCTCGGCACCGTCGGCTACATCGACCCGGAGTTCGTCAACACGCGTCGGCCGTGCACCGAGTCGGACGTTTACAGCTTCGGTGTCGTCCTCTTGGAGATCGTATCCGGCCGGCGGCCGGTGATGGAGACCGCGGGGAAATCCTTCACACTGGTCAGGTGGGTGTGGGGCCTGTACGGCAGGAACGTGATCCTCGACGCGGTGGATGAGCGGCTGAGGGGTGACGAGGCCAACGACCGGTGGATGGTGCGGGTGCTCGTCGTTGGGCTCTGGTGCGCGCACCCGGACCGGAGCAAGCGGCCGTCTGTTGCCCAGGCCATGCACGTCCTGCAGTCCGACGAGGTGAGGCTACCAGCGCTCGCGCTGCAGATGTGGACTGTGCCGGACCCCACATCATCCTCTGGCCCATATGAAGCCTTCTCCCTTGATAGCTCCACGTGCACCTCCAGTTGTGCTCGCTCTTCTTTGGTCAACACCGACGACGCCAGTCTTTCTTCAGGGTCGTCCTCAACTGCATTGCTACGACATTCCAAGGGCCTAGCTAACTGATTCATCCAAATTTGTAAGTTACATTCCAAGGGTCTAGCTAACTGATTCATCCAATTTTGTAAGTTTGGTGGCCACTATATGTAAGCATCATGCCAAACTTAACATTATGGCCGACATCATACTTGTCACATGGGATCCATGTGACAATTTCTTGGGTAGGAGCCCCCTACCTCTGCATCATTGTGACGCACACGGCCATTTTTATTATAGTTGATGTAAGACAACGAGGACAAAGACATCAACAAATGAAGTACAAAAAATAGGCAACCACGTTAGACTCCTTACAAGATATTAATAAAATATTACAAGTAAATCTACTTTTTTCGCAACAATGTCATCAAGAAAAGATAAACGCCCTCGTATCGATGTCGCAGCGTCTGGCTGACATCCTAATTGCCGAGACTAACCACTGAAGGCCAACACATCAACAAGCATACAACACCTTCAACAACGTGACCAAAGTAAGTTAAATACTTGAAGCATTCCATCAAACACCTTGTGTGTAAAAACCAAAAAAAAAAACACCTTGTGTGCATACACCAACAAGCAAACATCATGCCATACTTTGCTTATATCTATCCAAGGCACAAGTATCTCTTACAAAATTAAAAATCACGGGAGAAAGAAGGGGAATGGGAGCACAATGTGAGTGAGTGAGT
>NW_025236086.1:0-5586 GCF_018294505.1 Triticum aestivum | reverse complement strand
GGGGGGGTGGAGATGGGCTGGGCTGGCCAGGTGGGCCTGGTGGGCTGCAGAGGTAAGTCCAGGTGAGATTTCTCTCCTCTGTCTTTTATTTCTGTTTTTTTTTATTTTCTGTAGTTTGTTTTGATTTAGTTTTAGACACTAAATCATTTTAATAAATTCTGTAGGGTTTTATGTGGCTTGCTAAAATATATACAAAGCCACTCACAACTTCCAGAATTATTTGGAGTCATATTTAATATATATTAAATATAAATCCAAAGCAAATAGTTATTGGATTAATTCAAATGGCCCAAAATAATTAACTCTGAGATACCACAAATATTGTTTTGAGTTTTACCTCTTTGCAATATTTTCAGAGACTAAGAGGAACATTTTTTTTGGACTTCTTTGAGGAGATTTTAATGTTGATCATTTTTAGAAGGTTTCTGAGGCTTTGAAAATTCCTCAATTCAAATTTCATTTGAAATAAAACATGATGCGGCAACCAAGCTAGTCCAAGGCCAGGGTAAAGCTAGGGATGTGACACCCCTTGGGCTGCCCCTTTCTCCTTTCCACTAAGGCCCATGAAGGCCCATATGGCTCCCGGGGGGTTCCGGTAACCTCCCGGTAACCCGGTAAAATCCCGATTTCACCCGGAACACTTCCGATGTCCAAACATAGGCTTCCAATATATCAATCTTTACGTCTCGACCATTCGAGACTCCTCGTCATGTCCGTGATCACATCCGGGACTCGGAACAACCTTCGGTACATCAAAATGCATAAACTCATAATGTAACTGTCATCGTAACCTTAAGCGTGCGGACCCTACGGGTTCGAGAACAATGTAGACATGACCGAGACATGTCTCCGGTCAATAACCAATAGCGGGACCTGGATGCCCATATTGGCTCCTACATATTCTACGAAGATCTTTATCGGTCAGACCGCATAACAACATACGTTGTTCCCTTTGTCATCGGTATGTTACTTGCCCGAGATTCGATCGTCGGTATCCAATACCTAGTTCAATCTCGTTACCGGCAAGTCTCTTTACTCATTCCATAATACATCATCTCACAACTAATCATATTAGTTGTAATGCTTGCAAGGCTTATGTGATGTGTATTACCGAGAGGGCCCAGAGATACCTCTCCGACAATCGGAGTGACAAATCCTAATCTCGAAATACGCCAACCCAACATCTACCTTTGGAGACACCTGTAATGCTCCTTTATAATCACCCAGTTACGTTGTGATGTTTGGTAGCACCCAAAGTGTTCCTCCGGTAAACGGGAGTTGCATAATCTCATAGTCATAGGAACATGTATAAGTTATGAAGAAAGCAATAGCAACATACTAAACGATCGGGTGCTCAGCTAATGGAATGGGTCATGTCAATCAGATCATTCAACTAATGATGTGACCTCGTTAATCAAATAACAACTCTTTGTCCATGGTTAGGAAACATAACCATCTTTGATTAACGAGCTAGTCAAGTAGAGGCATACTAGTGACACTCTGTTTTTCTATGTATTCACACATGTATTATGTTTCCGGTTAATACAATTCTAGCATGAATAATAAACATTTATCATGATTATAAGGAAATAAATAATAACTTTATTATTGCCTCTAGGGCATATTTCCTTCAGTTGCATCTTCGCTCCACTAGTTTGCACGACATGATTGTTATTCCTTCTTGTCATATATCTCCATATGTTGCCTCTCTCATGCTAGATGATTTGCCATGTATTGAGTGCAACGATGCATTTCGCCTTGCTCATGAGATTGCCCCCATAACATTCTCACATCTATTTGGAGATTTTGACATATTCCTTGTGAAGTGTGCTTGTCTTACCTCTTTGCACCATATACCTAGTGCCATGAATATTGCCATTGTTGCATCATATTATTTATGCACTTGTGTTTATAATGGTTATGTGCAAGAGAAGAGAACCATCATGATGTATGATGTGTTTATCTACCATGCGCATACGTTCTTTTTGTTGTGTGCATGTGTAGGATACTTGGACTTCGTGTCGACTTCCACGTCACGTGAGTTGATAATCTGAGCTCTTGAGAGCAAACCACCTCCTACCATGACGATTCTACATCGCACTTGCTTGTACTTCGGCATTGTGAAGGACGCACAAGGACATGTTTTCAAGGTGATATCCTTCTCTTTTGAGAACCCCCAAACCATGAGCATGGATATTGCGGATCATATTACTTGTGTTGCTTACGCCATGAGACTTGATTGCACACATGTTAGAGATCTTGCTTCAACTTGTCATTTTCACGGTTCCATGCATCATGATATGTATACCTTGTGTGTTGCATCCAATTCTTGGATTATTTGCTCCTATCACATGCTTGGTTGCAACAATATCATTTCTTCACATATGCCATGTCTCATTGATTGCTATATGCTTGCCTTGATTGCCTCACACATGATGAACAATTGCTCTTTCTTTTGTGTTGAGTGCCACACTATCTTCACTACACCCTATGCACGTATTGCTTGGATTGTCTTGCGCTTGATCCATGTGTTTAGACATCTCACCTTCTTTGGTGTTGTGAATGATTCATATGCCTACCATAGACCTTTCACTGAGAACTTTCTGAATGCTTGCTATGATCTTGAGGTAGATGCTTATTCTCTTGACACACATATTTGCATCACTACCTCACAATTGCATACTTGTCCCCATGATTTCTTTTCTTACGCTCGATTGATATGCTTACATGCCATGTCACAATCCTTTGTCACACCTTATGCTTTGAATGATGACGACACTTGTTTGGTGACTCACCTATCGAATGCTTGGTTTTGCACTAACGCTAAACACATTTGTTTTTCCAAGTGTTTGTTGTCTTTGCTACTTTTGAAGGAATCCCAAGATGGTGCGACATTGGAGAGTGCCCATTTCAAGCTTCAAGATGACGAGAACTTGGTGATCGACCACTCCTACACGACGACGCCATCTCTTTCCCATGGTGATTTGGATTTCGATCCGAGGTCGGATCTTTCCCAAGGGAGGGGAGATGATGCAGAGCATCCTATGGACATCACCATGTCAAGAGTCCGTTTGGCAAGTGACACGTGCGGCATCTACTTCACATACATAAAGGTGAATCATCTCCTTTACACGTGCTCACTTGACCCCTTCGAGGATGGTATACTACTTGACACTTCTCCCGTGTGCATGCATAGGTATTGTCGGAGCTTCACGGATGTTGAGGAGGAGTGCGAGTGCCAAGGAACAACTACACCATCCGCGAGGGAAGCATGGAAGCGACGACGGAAGAAGACGGAGAAAAGCTCCCAGGCCCCGGACATCCGGCCTCGCCAGCCCGGACATCCGGCCGTTCTCGAGCCCCCGGACATCCGGTTCCCAGCCCAGAAATCCGGCCCCTCTGAACCCGAGAGCAACAAGTGCCACCACTCGGGCCCGGACATCCGGCGCCAACCCCAGACATCCGGCGCCTCCCGATAGCCCGGACATCCGGCATCGCCCCGGAAATTCGGCACCGACGTATCCAGAGAGCAGCTGAACCTCCACTTCACCCCGGACATCCGGCCACGACCCCGGACATCCGGCTCGTCCCAAATCCCCGAACATCCGGGCCCCAGCCCGGACGTCTGGCACCTACGCGTGCCTAACCAGGCCAAAGGCCCATGTATCCCCTCCTCACTTACCCCTTCATGGCTCTAGACTATATATACTCCTCCACCTCCTTCTAGTTAGGGTTAGCGTTGGTTTAGCCCATACTTCGAGATAGAGCTTCGCTCATCCATCCGGATCTACTCCACGAGAGAGACCGCGGCCCCTCTTCGGAGAAGATCCACTTGGATTCAAGACCTCCTCGCGGAGAAGATCCCCTTGTGGATTCAAGACCTCCTCGCGGAGAAGAACATCAAGACCTCCTCACGGAGAAGAAACGACTACCCTTGTATCGTCCTTATTTGTCCGTGGATTCGTGCATCTCTCCCTATGTACTCGAGGATCTAGCACATGTGTGATCATCCTTGTTGGTTTGAGTGTTCTCTTGTGTTCCCCTTGTGATTTTCCACTCGTTTCCCTCCTCGTGTTCTTCGTGTTCATCACCGGATTCGCTCCTTTCGTGAAAGATCGGGCCACTAGGGTTCTACCCTACATCACAAAGGACCAAGGCCAAGCATGGAAGAGAAGACGGGGCGACTGCTGAAGTCAGCCCTAACGTCCGGATCATCCGGACTCAGCCGGATCATCCGGATGCCCCCATCCGGGTAATCCCACAGCCACAACACCCGAAGCTTGTAGAATCCACCCGGCGGAGCTAGATCATCCGAACGAGGACCCGGATCATACGGTCGATGCCCGGGTCTTCCGGACCCCCATCCGGATCATCCGGCCTTTGCCTGCGCGCATGACTTGGGTCGAGGCCCGTGAACCCCTTCGCCCCTCACTTACCCTTTCGTGTCTTAGCACTATATATATTCGCCCCTCACTTACCCTTTCGTGGCTTAGCACTATATATAGACCCCCTCCTCCTCCTAGTTAGGGTTAGCAATGTGATAGCTCATATTAGAGATAGAGCTCTGCTCATCCACCCGGATCTACTCCTTCGAGAGAGATCGTTCCTCTTCGGAGAAGATCCACTTGGATTCAAGACCCCAAGCGGGAAGAACTCAAGACCTCCTCACAGGGAAGAACCGGTTACCCTATGTATCATCTCTTGTTGATCGTGGATCGTGTATCTCTTTGTGTTCTGAGGATCTAGCGTATGTGTGATCGTTCTTATTGTTTTGAGTGATTCTCTCATGTTTCCCTTCGTGATTTCTCCTTGTGTTCTTCGTGTTCTTCGCGAGATCTGCTCCTTTGATGAAAAATTGGCCATCTAGGGTTCCGCCCTACATCATCTTGGATCAAATCAAGGTTGATCACGAATTTGGAACCCCTATCCCTTGTTTTTCTAGTCTTGTTTTGTTGATTTCGTCCTAAATCCGAAAATCCCCACCAAAAATAGCCCCAATTTTTTTGTGATTTGTTGGTTTGGATGATGTTTTTTGATTTTGATCCATGGATTTGCTTGGTTTCAAGCGGGTCTAGCATCTCCACAAGTTTCCCCACCTTCCATCCACGAAATCTCCTCAATTTTGCCCCGAAATTATTCAATTTCCGCCCAAAAATTCGTCCCCCAGAGAAAATCCCGAGCAGTTTGACCTGCCTGGATCATCCGCACCAACCCGGATCAGCTGGACCCTCTCCCGGACGTCCGGACACCCCATGCGACAAAAATCCGGTTGACGAACCCGAATCATCCGAACCAACTCCCAGATGTCCGGGTAACCCTGAAACTGACTGTGCTGAAATTTTATTTCGGCCATAACTAATTCATCCGGAGTCCGTTTTTGACGTTCTTTAGCTCGTTTGGAAGCTATTGACATCCCCCATCCCACAAAAATACTTCCAACATCATTTGAATCAATCAAATTTTCGGAATTTTGGCATCTTTGCCTAGGGCTTTCACCATATCATCCGCATTACCACCATCGACTTCCACAACCTAACCCATTTTGATCCCCATTGCATATGTGGTTGTTTGAGTAGTGATTAGAGT
>NW_025236085.1:0-5586 GCF_018294505.1 Triticum aestivum | reverse complement strand
ATGCTCAATTTTGATAGAATCCGTCCTTATAGAGTTTTTCCACCCTTTATTCTTTCGTAAGTACGATGGAGTTCCCGATGAAAGGATGCCGACTTCATCATGATGGCTGAAGCATAGGAATAAAGACATCATTGTAATGGATCGACCTCTTCGAGAAGAGCAACCAAGACCGAAAAGATTTGTTGGAATTTCGTAACCAGACCTTCCCCCGTTTTCCACCTCTTAAATCTCGGGATGAGATTTCTTGTAGCGGAGAATTGTGACGCCCAGATAGTTAAGCTACAGTAATTCCCTGCTAATGATGCCACGTCACCACGATTATCGTTAATTAAACCCGTGTTGATTCAAATGGAATTCAAATTCAAATTTAAACTAAAGCCAAATCAACAAAGTTCTAAAACATTAAAACAAAAATATTCGGACTATGCCAAATATTACATAGGTAATTATAGTGAAGAAAGCACATGTTTAGAAAATACTTAAATGCCCTAAATTAAAAAAATAGAAAAGAAAAATAAATAAAAAGAAATGAAACAAAAGAAAAACAAAGAAAGCCCCCCCTGGCCCAACTGGGCTATAGCCTAGTCAACCGGCCCATCGACGCCGGCCCACCCCACTCCCCTTAACCTCCCTCATCGAAACCCTAGCCACTACAGCAACCCCACTCCCCCCACTCGCCTCTCCCTCTCCCCTCCTCCCGATCCCATCTGGCTCGAGGTGGGGCTCGACCTCGATGCACCGACGGCGACCATGCTCCGCCCCCGATGCCCTTTGCCGTCCACCACCGCTCGGAGCGCTGCCTCGACCTTGCCGCACGGCGCTGACGCCGGAGCCGCTCCTCGCCGGACCACTCCGCCATTGCCAACGCCGCCTCGACCTCGTATCCTCTCGCTCCATCGCGTCGTCCCCGTCGACCACCCCGAGCCTCCCCGAGCACGCTGCAATTACCCTACCGGCCCCGTGAGCACCCCCGCGCCCCTCATCTCTCTCCCTCGCCCGGCCGCGTCCACGCCTGGCCTCACGGCGCCACACCACGCCGGCCGCCCCGTGCCCTCGACAGCCCGGCTCCACGCCCTCCTCTACACGTCTCCGTGTGTGCGTTCACGCTCACCGCGCGGCAAGCGCGCCTGTCCGCGCGCCCGTGCCCCACCTTTGCTCGCGGCCACCACGGCCACGGCCGTTCCCGCTCGACCGCGCGTGCACCAGCGCGCACCCGCTCGCGACCCTGTCCTTCCTCTCGTCGGACCGTGCCCGCTGATGCCCTTCCGCTGGCGTCCCACTCCGGCGACCACCCGCGCTGCGTCGTCGACCATGCGCCCGGCGCCGGCGCCCCTGTGCAGCCGCTCGGCCCTCTCCTGGGTCGGGCGCCCCGCAGCACCTAGCGCCTGCACCTGCAGCGCCCACAGCACCCGAACCCACTATGGCCCCAGGCCTATGACAGCCGGGGCCCATGCCCCTGAGAACATTTAAAAAAAAAGTAAATAATACTAACAATAATAAAATTAGTTAATTAATTAATCGGTGAATTATTTAAGTTAATTAATCCTATTTAATTAAACTGATTAACTTGTTAGTTTAATTAAACAGTAATTAGTTTAACTAAACACTAATTAACCTTAACAGAGTATGACAGGTGGGTCCCACTGGACCCACACGTCAGTTGACCAGTCAACACCTCTATTGACTACTGATGTCATGCTGACGTCATCATGACGTCAGCAAACACTGTTTTGGATAATGTTGAATTAAAATATTTAAGTTAATCCTAAAATGATTTAAATCTTTTAAAATGAATATAAAATAAACCGTAGCTTAGATGAAAATACTTTCTACACGAAAGTTGCTTAGAACAACGAGACGAATCCGGATACGCAGCCCGTTCATCCGCCATGCGTCCCTAGCATAGCGAACCCTCAACTTTTCCCCTCCGGTTCATCTGTCCGAGAACGCGAAACACCGGGGATACTTTCCCGGATGTTTCCCCTCTTCGTCAGTATCACCTAGTACTGTGTTAGGTCACCTCTAGCACCGCGCATTGCCACATTACGTTTTGTGTTACTTTGATTGCTCTATTATTTATTGTGTTCCCCCTCCGTTACTTGTTTTCGATAGACCCCGAGACTGTCGGCGGCCTGCAGTTCGACTACGATGTTGATGACCCCTCCTTCTTGCCAGAGCTTCCAAGCAAGCCCCCCCTTGATCACCAGATATCACCTATTATTCCTTCTACTGCTTGCATTAGAGTAGTGTAGCATGTTACTATTTCAATTAATCCTAGTCTGCTGCATAGCCTGTCATTGTTGCTACATCTGTTGATACCTTACCTGCAATCCTAAATGCTTAGTATAGGATGCTAGTTTACCATTAGTGGGCCTACATTCTTGTCATTCTGCCATGCTATACTATTGGGCCATGATCACTCGGGAGGTGATCACGGGTATATACTATACATATACTATACAGATGATGAATAAAGTCGGGTCAGCTCGTTGACCACTCGCAAGTGATTCTGATGTGGGGGCTGAAGGACAAGTGGCTCCATCCCGGTAGAGGTGGGCCTGGGTTCCCGACGGCCCCCGACTGTTACTATGTGGCTGAGCGACAGGGCAGGTTGAGACCCCCTAGGAGAGAGGTGGGCCTGGCCCTGGTCGGCGTCCGCAGTTACTTCAAAATATCACGTTTATCAAGATCTTGGTATTTGATCTGAGTCTGGCTACTGGCCTATACGCACTAACCAACTACGCGGGAAAGATATGGGCACTCGGCGTCGTGGTATCAGCCGAAGCCTTCGTGACATCAGCGACTGAGCGGCACGCACTGGATTGGACTAGAATGCCTACACTTGTATTAAGGGGGCTAGATATGCTTCCGACCGCGTTCGTAACGTGCAGGTGAGCAATGGGCAATGGGCCTAGACCCTTGCGCGCATAGGATTTAGACCGGCGTGCTGACCTCTCTGTTGTGCCTAGGTGGGGCTGCGACATGTTGATCTTCCGAGGCCGGGCATGACCTAGGAAAGTGTGTCTAGCCAAATGGGATCGAGCGTGTTGGGTAATGTGGTGCACACCTGCAGGGAAGTTTACCTATTCGAATAGCCGTGATCTTCGATAACAGGATGACTTGGAGTTGTACCTTGACCTTATGATAACTAGGACCGGATACTTAATAAAACACACCCTTCCAAGTGCCAGATACAACCCGATGATCGGTTTTCCACAGGGCAACAAGGGGAGGATCATGGGTAGGATTATGCTATGAGGTGCTACTTGGAGGGCTTCAATCTACTCTCTTCTACATGCTGCAAGATGGAGGCTGCCAGAAGCGTAGTCTTCGATAGGACTAGCTATCCCCCTCTTATTCTGGCATTCTGCAGTTCAATCCACTGATATGGCCTCCTTAGACATATACTCACGGTTGCTTTGCTCCCCCTTTTCCCCCTTTCCTTTCTTCCTGGTTGTCGCAACCAGATGATGGAGCCCAGGAGCCAGATGCCACCATCGACGACGAATCCTACCTACACTGGAGGTGCCTACTACTTCGTGCAGACCGCTAACGATGACCATGAGTTGTTTTGGAGGATCCCAGGCAGGAGGCCTGCACCTCTTTCGATGTGTATCCCGGTTTGTGCTAGCCTTCTTAAGGCAAACTTGTTTAACTTATGTCTGTACTCAGATATTGTTGCTTCCGCTAACTCGTCTATGATCGAGCACTTGTATTCGAGCCCTCGAGGCCCCTGGCTTGTATTATGATGCTTGTATGACTTATTTATGTTTTAGAGTTGTGTTGTGATATCTTCTCGTGAGTCCCTGATCTTGATCATACACGTTTGCGTGTATGATTAGTGTATGATTGAATCGGGGGCGTCACATAAGATTATCAGGTAATGGTTTCAGTTCAAACATGGGATCACCTTTGGGTGGAGGGGGATCCCCAAGAATTTCAACGGGAAGGTTATGTTTCAGCATAGGTTCTTGTTTAAGGAACACTTCATCTATTTTCCTTCTTTCCGTCATAAACATATCATTTTCATGGTCAAGCAAATATTGTTCTAACGGATCAGTAGGAGGCACAACAATGGAAGCAAGACCAATAATATCATCCTTACTAGGTGGTTCCCTATCACGAGGTTGTCTATGAAACTTAGCAAAATTAAACTCATGAGACATACCATCTAAGCCAATGGTGACACTAGCTTTTTCACAATCAATCCTAGCGCTAGCTGTAGTTACCAAAAATAATGGGACAAAAGTCATCTTGTGGGGAACCAAGAACAAGAAAATCAGCAGGATTTTTAACCTTCCCACACAAGACTTCAACATCTCTAACTATCCCAACTGGTTTAATGGTATCCCTATTAGCAAGCTTAATGGTAACATCAATGTCTTCCAATTCAATGGGTGCAATGTCGTGCATAATCACTTTATATAAGTCATACGATATTGCACTTGCACTAGCACCCATATCACATAAGCCATGATAAAAATGATATCCTATTTTAACAGAAATAACAGGCATGCCTATGATAGGTCTATGTATCGTAGTCTCTAGTCTAGCAATATTAGCAGTCTCATCACAGAAATAAATAACATGCCCATCTAAATTATCATCCAAGAGATCTTTAACCATAGAAATACTAGGTTCAACATTGATTTGCTCAGGAGGTGTATAAGTCATATTATCACTCTTACGAACAACAGTCGAAGTTTTAGCATGATCCTTTATCCTAACAAGAAAAGGAGGTTTCTCAACATATGTAGTAGGAACAATAGGATCACTATAGGTGATAGTCTTTTCTTCAACTATAATAGGTTCAACTACTTTTACTTCAATGGGAGGATTATATTTAAACCACTTCTCTTTAGGGAGATCAATGTGAGTAGCAAAAGATTCACAGAAAGAAGCTACTATCTCAGAGTCAAGTCCATATTTAGCGCTAAATCCACGAAAAGCATCGGTATCCATAAAATATTTAACACAATCGAACTTAGGTGTCATACCTGAGTCCTTACCATCATCGGAACCCTAATCTTCAGAGTTGCGTTTAATTCTTTCCAATAAGTCCCATTTGAAATCAATAGTCTTCAGCATATAAGAACCAGCATAGGAAGTATCGAGCTGGTTGCGATCATTGAGAGAAAGCCGAGCATAAATTTTTTGAATAATCATTTCCCGGGAGAGCTCATGATTGGGGCATGAATATATCATTGAATTAGGCCTCCCCCAAGCTTGAGCGACGCTTTCTCCTTCGCGAGGCCAGAAATTATATATGTAATTACGATCATGATTAACAAGATGCATAGGATAGAACTTCTGGTGAAATTCCAACTTCAATCGCTTATAATTCCAAGAGCTCGTATCATCACATAGCCTATACCATGTCAATGCATCTCCCTTCAAATATAAAGGGAAGACCTTCCTTTTGACAACATCATCGGGAATACCTGCAAGCTTAAATAATACACAAACTTCATCCACAAAGATAAGGTGTAAATCGGGATGCAATGTTCCATCTCCTGCAAATGGATTAGCTAGCAGTTTCTCTATCATACCCGAAGGAATCTCAAAGTAAATATTTTCAAAAAGTTC
>NW_025236084.1:0-5586 GCF_018294505.1 Triticum aestivum | reverse complement strand
ATGCTCAATTTTGATAGAATCCGTCCTTATAGAGTTTTTCCACCCTTTATTCTTTCGTAAGTACGATGGAGTTCCCGATGAAAGGATGCCGACTTCATCATGATGGCTGAAGCATAGGAATAAAGACATCATTGTAATGGATCGACCTCTTCGAGAAGAGCAACCAAGACCGAAAAGATTTGTTGGAATTTCGTAACCAGACCTTCCCCCGTTTTCCACCTCTTAAATCTCGGGATGAGATTTCTTGTAGCGGAGAATTGTGACGCCCAGATAGTTAAGCTACAGTAATTCCCTGCTAATGATGCCACGTCACCACGATTATCGTTAATTAAACCCGTGTTGATTCAAATGGAATTCAAATTCAAATTTAAACTAAAGCCAAATCAACAAAGTTCTAAAACATTAAAACAAAAATATTCGGACTATGCCAAATATTACATAGGTAATTATAGTGAAGAAAGCACATGTTTAGAAAATACTTAAATGCCCTAAATTAAAAAAATAGAAAAGAAAAATAAATAAAAAGAAATGAAACAAAAGAAAAACAAAGAAAGCCCCCCCTGGCCCAACTGGGCTATAGCCTAGTCAACCGGCCCATCGACGCCGGCCCACCCCACTCCCCTTAACCTCCCTCATCGAAACCCTAGCCACTACAGCAACCCCACTCCCCCCACTCGCCTCTCCCTCTCCCCTCCTCCCGATCCCATCTGGCTCGAGGTGGGGCTCGACCTCGATGCACCGACGGCGACCATGCTCCGCCCCCGATGCCCTTTGCCGTCCACCACCGCTCGGAGCGCTGCCTCGACCTTGCCGCACGGCGCTGACGCCGGAGCCGCTCCTCGCCGGACCACTCCGCCATTGCCAACGCCGCCTCGACCTCGTATCCTCTCGCTCCATCGCGTCGTCCCCGTCGACCACCCCGAGCCTCCCCGAGCACGCTGCAATTACCCTACCGGCCCCGTGAGCACCCCCGCGCCCCTCATCTCTCTCCCTCGCCCGGCCGCGTCCACGCCTGGCCTCACGGCGCCACACCACGCCGGCCGCCCCGTGCCCTCGACAGCCCGGCTCCACGCCCTCCTCTACACGTCTCCGTGTGTGCGTTCACGCTCACCGCGCGGCAAGCGCGCCTGTCCGCGCGCCCGTGCCCCACCTTTGCTCGCGGCCACCACGGCCACGGCCGTTCCCGCTCGACCGCGCGTGCACCAGCGCGCACCCGCTCGCGACCCTGTCCTTCCTCTCGTCGGACCGTGCCCGCTGATGCCCTTCCGCTGGCGTCCCACTCCGGCGACCACCCGCGCTGCGTCGTCGACCATGCACCCGGCGCCGGCGCCCCTGTGCAGCCGCTCGGCCCTCTCCTGGGTCGGGCGCCCCGCAGCACCTAGCGCCTGCACCTGCAGCGCCCACAGCACCCGAACCCACTATGGCCCCAGGCCTATGACAGCCGGGGCCCATGCCCCTGAGAACATTTAAAAAAAAAGTAAATAATACTAACAATAATAAAATTAGTTAATTAATTAATCAGTGAATTATTTAAGTTAATTAATCCTATTTAATTAAACTGATTAACTTGTTAGTTTAATTAAACAGTAATTAGTTTAACTAAACACTAATTAACCTTAACAGAGTATGACAGGTGGGTCCCACTGGACCCACACGTCAGTTGACCAGTCAACACCTCTATTGACTACTGATGTCATGCTGACGTCATCATGACGTCAGCAAACACTGTTTTGGATAATGTTGAATTAAAATATTTAAGTTAATCCTAAAATGATTTAAATCTTTTAAAATGAATATAAAATAAACCGTAGCTTAGATGAAAATACTTTCTACACGAAAGTTGCTTAGAACAACGAGACGAATCCGGATACGCAGCCCGTTCATCCGCCATGCGTCCCTAGCATAGCGAACCCTCAACTTTTCCCCTCCGGTTCATCTGTCCGAGAACGCGAAACACCGGGGATACTTTCCCGGATGTTTCCCCTCTTCGTCAGTATCACCTAGTACTGTGTTAGGTCACCTCTAGCACCGCGCATTGCCACATTACGTTTTGTGTTACTTTGATTGCTCTATTATTTATTGTGTTCCCCCTCCGTTACTTGTTTTCGATAGACCCCGAGACTGTCGGCGGCCTGCAGTTCGACTACGATGTTGATGACCCCTCCTTCTTGCCAGAGCTTCCAAGCAAGCCCCCCCTTGATCACCAGATATCACCTATTATTCCTTCTACTGCTTGCATTAGAGTAGTGTAGCATGTTACTATTTCAATTAATCCTAGTCTGCTGCATAGCCTGTCATTGTTGCTACATCTGTTGATACCTTACCTGCAATCCTAAATGCTTAGTATAGGATGCTAGTTTACCATTAGTGGGCCTACATTCTTGTCATTCTGCCATGCTATACTATTGGGCCATGATCACTCGGGAGGTGATCACGGGTATATACTATACATATACTATACAGATGATGAATAAAGTCGGGTCAGCTCGTTGACCACTCGCAAGTGATTCTGATGTGGGGGCTGAAGGACAAGTGGCTCCATCCCGGTAGAGGTGGGCCTGGGTTCCCGACGGCCCCCGACTGTTACTATGTGGCTGAGCGACAGGGCAGGTTGAGACCCCCTAGGAGAGAGGTGGGCCTGGCCCTGGTCGGCGTCCGCAGTTACTTCAAAATATCACGTTTATCAAGATCTTGGTATTTGATCTGAGTCTGGCTACTGGCCTATACGCACTAACCAACTACGCGGGAAAGATATGGGCACTCGGCGTCGTGGTATCAGCCGAAGCCTTCGTGACATCAGCGACTGAGCGGCACGCACTGGATTGGACTAGAATGCCTACACTTGTATTAAGGGGGCTAGATATGCTTCCGACCGCGTTCGTAACGTGCAGGTGAGCAATGGGCAATGGGCCTAGACCCTTGCGCGCATAGGATTTAGACCGGCGTGCTGACCTCTCTGTTGTGCCTAGGTGGGGCTGCGACATGTTGATCTTCCGAGGCCGGGCATGACCTAGGAAAGTGTGTCTAGCCAAATGGGATCGAGCGTGTTGGGTAATGTGGTGCACACCTGCAGGGAAGTTTACCTATTCGAATAGCCGTGATCTTCGATAACAGGATGACTTGGAGTTGTACCTTGACCTTATGATAACTAGGACCGGATACTTAATAAAACACACCCTTCCAAGTGCCAGATACAACCCGATGATCGGTTTTCCACAGGGCAACAAGGGGAGGATCATGGGTAGGATTATGCTATGAGGTGCTACTTGGAGGGCTTCAATCTACTCTCTTCTACATGCTGCAAGATGGAGGCTGCCAGAAGCGTAGTCTTCGATAGGACTAGCTATCCCCCTCTTATTCTGGCATTCTGCAGTTCAATCCACTGATATGGCCTCCTTAGACATATACTCACGGTTGCTTTGCTCCCCCTTTTCCCCCTTTCCTTTCTTCCTGGTTGTCGCAACCAGATGATGGAGCCCAGGAGCCAGATGCCACCATCGACGACGAATCCTACCTACACTGGAGGTGCCTACTACTTCGTGCAGACCGCTAACGATGACCATGAGTTGTTTTGGAGGATCCCAGGCAGGAGGCCTGCACCTCTTTCGATGTGTATCCCGGTTTGTGCTAGCCTTCTTAAGGCAAACTTGTTTAACTTATGTCTGTACTCAGATATTGTTGCTTCCGCTAACTCGTCTATGATCGAGCACTTGTATTCGAGCCCTCGAGGCCCCTGGCTTGTATTATGATGCTTGTATGACTTATTTATGTTTTAGAGTTGTGTTGTGATATCTTCTCGTGAGTCCCTGATCTTGATCATACACGTTTGCGTGTATGATTAGTGTATGATTGAATCGGGGGCGTCACATAAGATTATCAGGTAATGGTTTCAGTTCAAACATGGGATCACCTTTGGGTGGAGGGGGATCCCCAAGAATTTCAACGGGAAGGTTATGTTTCAGCATAGGTTCTTGTTTAAGGAACACTTCATCTATTTTCCTTCTTTCCGTCATAAACATATCATTTTCATGGTCAAGCAAATATTGTTCTAACGGATCAGTAGGAGGCACAACAATGGAAGCAAGACCAATAATATCATCCTTACTAGGTGGTTCCCTATCACGAGGTTGTCTATGAAACTTAGCAAAATTAAACTCATGAGACATACCATCTAAGCCAATGGTGACACTAGCTTTTTCACAATCAATCCTAGCGCTAGCTGTAGTTACCAAAAATAATGGGACAAAAGTCATCTTGTGGGGAACCAAGAACAAGAAAATCAGCAGGATTTTTAACCTTCCCACACAAGACTTCAACATCTCTAACTATCCCAACTGGTTTAATGGTATCCCTATTAGCAAGCTTAATGGTAACATCAATGTCTTCCAATTCAATGGGTGCAATGTCGTGCATAATCACTTTATATAAGTCATACGATATTGCACTTGCACTAGCACCCATATCACATAAGCCATGATAAAAATGATATCCTATTTTAACAGAAATAACAGGCATGCCTATGATAGGTCTATGTATCGTAGTCTCTAGTCTAGCAATATTAGCAGTCTCATCACAGAAATAAATAACATGCCCATCTAAATTATCATCCAAGAGATCTTTAACCATAGAAATACTAGGTTCAACATTGATTTGCTCAGGAGGTGTATAAGTCATATTATCACTCTTACGAACAACAGTCGAAGTTTTAGCATGATCCTTTATCCTAACAAGAAAAGGAGGTTTCTCAACATATGTAGTAGGAACAATAGGATCACTATAGGTGATAGTCTTTTCTTCAACTATAATAGGTTCAACTACTTTTACTTCAATGGGAGGATTATATTTAAACCACTTCTCTTTAGGGAGATCAATGTGAGTAGCAAAAGATTCACAGAAAGAAGCTACTATCTCAGAGTCAAGTCCATATTTAGCGCTAAATCCACGAAAAGCATCGGTATCCATAAAATATTTAACACAATCGAACTTAGGTGTCATACCTGAGTCCTTACCATCATCGGAACCCTAATCTTCAGAGTTGCGTTTAATTCTTTCCAATAAGTCCCATTTGAAATCAATAGTCTTCAGCATATAAGAACCAGCATAGGAAGTATCGAGCTGGTTGCGATCATTGAGAGAAAGCCGAGCATAAATTTTTTGAATAATCATTTCCCGGGAGAGCTCATGATTGGGGCATGAATATATCATTGAATTAGGCCTCCCCCAAGCTTGAGCGACGCTTTCTCCTTCGCGAGGCCAGAAATTATATATGTAATTACGATCATGATTAACAAGATGCATAGGATAGAACTTCTGGTGAAATTCCAACTTCAATCGCTTATAATTCCAAGAGCTCGTATCATCACATAGCCTATACCATGTCAATGCATCTCCCTTCAAATATAAAGGGAAGACCTTCCTTTTGACAACATCATCGGGAATACCTGCAAGCTTAAATAATACACAAACTTCATCCACAAAGATAAGGTGTAAATCGGGATGCAATGTTCCATCTCCTGCAAATGGATTAGCTAGCAGTTTCTCTATCATACCCGAAGGAATCTCAAAGTAAATATTTTCAAAAAGTTC
>NW_025236083.1:0-5588 GCF_018294505.1 Triticum aestivum | reverse complement strand
TTGAGATGCCTGGTTTCTAAATTCTAGTAAATCCAAAACTCGTCTGAAATTCATGAAACTTGGCATGCTATGATGGAGCGGCATCAACATGCCGTGGTAAAAAATTTGTCCCATTTGGGGCAGGTTCGGTTATAAGCTTCTCACAAACCAGAGCTTCTCACAACAAACATGATGATTTCGATATAGGGAACGTCCCACCTTTGGGGACGAAACGATATCCATTGCCTCTTATTGCTTTCAAATTTTTTCTCGTGTCAACATAGAACAACAGGAGTGTTGTGTCAATTTTTGGGATTTTTCGGGGTTCGTTTGGACATTTTATGCATTAACTGAGTTTTCAATGCATTTATGTGCATAATTCAAATTTGAACTAGATGCAGATGCTCTAGTGCATATAAATTGGTTGAAAAATCAAATATGTGTCCTTGGGTGCATGCTTAGGTCCCATGAAAGAAATGGGAATGAATTTGAAACACCACGACACCGTTGATTGCCGGCAAAACATTGAGATGCCTGGTTTTTAAATTCTAGTAAATCTGAAACTCGTCTCAAATTCATGATACTTGACATGCTACCATGGAGCGGCATAAATATGGCGGGGTAAAAATTTTATCCCATTTGGGGCAGGCTTGGGTATATGCTTCTCACAAACCACAGAGCCTGATGGTTTCGGTAGGGAACATACGTCCCACCTTTGGGGACGAAACGATATCCACTGCCTCTTATTGCTTTCAAAAAAATTCTCGTGTTAACAGAGAACAACAGGAGTGTTATGTTAATTTTTGGGATTTTTGGGGGTTCGTTTCAACATTTTTATGCATTAACTGAGTTTTTTAGGCATTTTATGCGCATAATTCAAATTTGAACTACATGCACATGCTCCAATGCATATCAATTGGTCGAAAAACCACATATGTGTCCTTGGGTGGATCCTTAGGTCCCATGCAAGAGACGGAATGAATTTCAAACACCAGGGCAATGTTGATCTGCCGCCAAATGTTGAGATACCTGGTTTTTAAATTCTGGTAAAACCAAAACTCGTCTGAAATTCATTAAACTTGGCATGCTATCATGGAGCGGCATCAATATGCCATGGTGGAAATTTTGTCCCATTTGGGACAGGTTTGGGTATAAACTTCTCACAAACCAAAGCTTCTCACAACAAGGATGATGGTTTCGATAGGGAACGTACCACCTTTGGGGACGGGACGATATCCGTTGCCTCTTGTTGCTTTCAAAAAAATTCTAGTTCCAACATAGAACAACTGGAGTGTTGTGTTTAATATTGGAATTTTTTGGGTTTGTTTGGCCTTTTTTATACATTAACTGGGTTTTCTAGGCATTTTATGTGCATAATTCAAATTTGAACTACAAGCACATGCTCCAATGCACTAAAGTTGGTTGAAAAATCACATCTGTGTCCTTGGGTGAATTTTTAGGTCCCATGCAAGAGATGGGAATGAAATTCAAACACCGGGGCACTTTTGATTGCCGGCAAAACATTGAGATGCCTGGTTTCTAAATTCTAGTAAATCCAAAACTCGTCTGAAATTCATGAAACTTGGCATGCTATGATGGAGCGGCATCAACATGCCGTGGTAAAAAATTTGTCCCATTTGGGGCAGGTTCGGTTATAAGCTTCTCACAAACCAGAGCTTCTCACAACAAACATGATGATTTCGATATAGGGAACGTCCCACCTTTGGGGACGAAACGATATCCATTGCCTCTTATTGCTTTCAAATTTTTTCTCGTGTCAACATAGAACAACAGGAGTGTTGTGTCAATTTTTGGGATTTTTCGGGGTTCGTTTGGACATTTTATGCATTAACTGAGTTTTCAATGCATTTATGTGCATAATTCAAATTTGAACTAGATGCAGATGCTCTAGTGCATATAAATTGGTTGAAAAATCAAATATGTGTCCTTGGGTGCATGCTTAGGTCCCATGCAAGAAATGGGAATGAATTTGAAACACCACGACACCGTTGATTGCCGGCAAAACATTGAGATGCCTGGTTTTTAAATTCTAGTAAATCTGAAACTCGTCTCAAATTCATGATACTTGACATGCTACCATGGAGCGGCATAAATATGGCGGGGGAAAAAATTTATCCCATTTGGGGCAGGCTTGGGTATATGCTTCTCACAAACTACAGAGCCTGATGGTTTCGGTAGGGAACATACATCCCACCTTTGGGGACGAAACGATATCCACTGCCTCTTATTGATTTCAAAAAAATTCTCGTGTTAACATAGAACAACAGGAGTGTTATGTTAATTTTTGGGATTTTTGGGGGTTTGTTTCAACATTTTTATGCATTAACTGAGTTTTTTAGGCATTTTATGCGCATAATTCAAATTTGAACTACATGCACATGCCCCAATGCATATCAATTGGTCGAAAAACCACATGTGTGTCCTTGGGTGGATCCTTAGGTCCCATGCAAGAGACGGAATGAATTTCAAACACCAGGGCAATGTTGATCTGCCGCCAAATGTTGAGATACCTGGTTTTTAAATTCTGGTAAAACCAAAACTCGTCTGAAATTCATTAAACTTGGCATGCTATCATGGAGCGGCATCAATATGCCATGGTGGAAATTTTGTCCCATTTGGGACAGGTTTGGGTATAAACTTCTCACAAACCAAAGCTTCTCACAACAAGGATGATGGTTTCGATAGGGAACGTACCACCTTTGGGGACGGGACGATATCCGTTGCCTCTTGTTGCTTTCAAAAAAATTCTAGTTCCAACATAGAACAACTGGAGTGTTGTGTTTAATATTGGAATTTTTTGGGTTTGTTTGGCCTTTTTTATACATTAACTGGGTTTTCTAGGCATTTTATGTGCATAATTCAAATTTGAACTACAAGCACATGCTCCAATGCACTAAAGTTGGTTGAAAAATCACATCTGTGTCCTTGGGTGAATTTTTAGGTCCCATGCAAGAGATGGGAATGAAATTCAAACACCGGGGCACTTTTGATTGCCGGCAAAACATTGAGATGCCTGGTTTCTAAATTCTAGTAAATCCAAAACTCGTCTGAAATTCATGAAACTTGGCATGCTATGATGGAGCGGCATCAACATGCCGTGGTAAAAAATTTGTCCCATTTGGGGCAGGTTCGGTTATAAGCTTCTCACAAACCAGAGCTTCTCACAACAAACATGATGATTTCGATATAGGGAACGTCCCACCTTTGGGGACGAAACGATATCCATTGCCTCTTATTGCTTTCAAATTTTTTCTCGTGTCAACATAGAACAACAGGAGTGTTGTGTCAATTTTTGGGATTTTTCGGGGTTCGTTTGGACATTTTATGCATTAACTGAGTTTTCAATGCATTTATGTGCATAATTCAAATTTGAACTAGATGCAGATGCTCTAGTGCATATAAATTGGTTGAAATATCAAATATGTGTCCTTGGGTGCATGCTTAGGTCCCATGCAAGAAATGGGAATGAATTTGAAACACCACGACACACTTGATTGCCGGCAAAACATTGAGATGCCTGGTTTTTAAATTCTAGTAAATCTGAAACTCGTCTCAAATTCATGATACTTGACATGCTACAATGGAGCGGCATAAATATGGCGGGGTAAAAAATTTATCCCATTTGGGGCAGGTTTGGGTATATGCTTCTCACAAACCACAGAGCCTGATGGTTTCGGTAGAGAACATACGTCCCACCT
This sequence comes from Triticum aestivum, assembly GCF_018294505.1. Taxonomy (NCBI): domain Eukaryota; kingdom Viridiplantae; phylum Streptophyta; class Magnoliopsida; order Poales; family Poaceae; genus Triticum; species Triticum aestivum. Next base: position 1,890 of record NW_025236083.1, on the reverse strand, counting down.
TTGGGGACGAAACGATATCCACTGCCTCTTATTGCTTTCAAAAAAATTCCCGTGTTGACAAAGAACAACAGGAGTGTTATGTTAATTTTTGGGATTTTTGGGGGTTCGTTTCGACATTTTTATGCATTAACTGAGTTTTTTAGGCATTTTATATGCATAATTCAAATTTGAACTACATGCACATGCTCCAATGCATATCAATTGGTCGAAAAACCACATGTGTGTCCTTGGGTGCATCCTTAGGTCCCATGCAAGAGACGGAATGAATTTCAAACACCAGGGCAATGTTGATCTGCCGCCAAATGTGGAGATACCTGGTTTTTAAATTCTGGTAAAACCAAAACTCGTCTGAAATTCATTAAACTTGGCATGCTATCATGCAGCGGCATAAATATGACATGGTGGAAATTTTGTCCCATTTGGGACAGGTTTGGGTATAAACTTCTCACAAACCAGAGCTTGTCACAACAAGGATGATGGTTTCGATAGGGAACGTACCACCTTTGGGGACGGGACGATATCCGTTGCCTCTTATTGCTTTCAAAAAAATTCTAGTGTCAACATAGAACAACTGGAGTGTTGTGTTTAATATTGGAATTTTTCTGGGTTTGTTTGCCTTTTTTATACATTAACTGGGTTTTCTAGGCATTTTATGTGCATAATTCAAATTTGAACTACAAGCACATGCTCCAATGCACTAAAGTTGGTTGAAAAATCACATCTGTGTCCTTGGGTGAATTTTTAGGTCCCATGCAAGAGATGGGAATGAAATTCAAACACCGTGGCACTTTTGATTGCCGGCAAAACATTGAGATGCCTGGTTTCTAAATTCTAGTAAATCCAAAACTCGTCTGAAATTCATGAAACTTGGCATGCTATGATGGAGCGGCATCAACATGCCGTGGTAAAAAAATTTGTCCCATTTGGGGCAGGTTCGGGTATAAGCTTCTCACAAACCAGAGCTTCTCACAACAAGCATGATGATTTCGATATAGGGAACGTCCCACCTTTGGGGACGAAACGATATCCATTGCCTCTTATTGCTTTCAAATTTTTTTCTCGTGTCAACATAGAACAACAGGAGTGTTGTGTCAATTTTTGGGATTTTTCAGGGTTCGTTTGGACATTTTATGCATTAACTGAGTTTTCAATGCATTTATGTGCATAATTCAAATTTGAACTAGATGCACATGCTCTAGTGCATATAAATTGGTTGAATAATTCAAATCTGTGTCCTTGGGTGCATGTTTAGGTCCCATGCAAGAAGTGGGAATGAATTTCAAACACCAGGGCACCGTTGATTGCCGGCAAAACATTGAGATGTCTGGTTTTTAAATTCTAGTAAATCCATAACTCGTGTGAAATTCATGAAACTTGGCATGCTACAATGGAGCGGCATAAATATGGCGGGGTAAAAAATTTATCCCATTTGGGGCAGGTTTGGGTATATGCTTCTCACAAACCACAGAGCCTGATGGTTTCGGTAGAGAACATACGTCCCACCTTTGGGGACGAAACGATATCCACTGCCTCTTATTGCTTTCAAAAAAATTCCCGTGTTGACAAAGAACAACAGGAGTGTTATGTTAATTTTTGGGATTTTTGGGGGTTCGTTTCGACATTTTTATGCATTAACTGAGTTTTTTAGGCATTTTATATGCATAATTCAAATTTGAACTACATGCACATGCTCCAATGCATATCAATTGGTCGAAAAACCACATGTGTGTCCTTGGGTGCATCCTTAGGTCCCATGCAAGAGACGGAATGAATTTCAAACACCAGGGCAATGTTGATCTGCCGCCAAATGTGGAGATACCTGGTTTTTAAATTCTGGTAAAACCAAAACTCGTCTGAAATTCATTAAACTTGGCATGCTATCATGCAGCG
>NW_025236082.1:0-5590 GCF_018294505.1 Triticum aestivum | reverse complement strand
CTCCGGTAAACGGAGTTGCATAATCTCATAGTCATAGGAACATGTATAAGTCATGAAGAAACCAATAGCAACAAACTAAACGATCAAGTGCTAAGCTAACGGAATGGGTCAAGCCAATCACATCATTCTCCTAATGATGTGATCCCGTTAATCAAATGACAACTCATGTCTATGGCTAGGAAACTTAACCATCTTTGATTCAACGAGCTAGTCAAGTAAAGGCATACTAGTGACATACTGTTTGTCTATGTATTCACACATGTATTATGTTTCCAGTTAATACAATTCTAGCATGAATAATAAACATTTATCATGATATAAGGAAATAAATAATAACTTTATTATTGCCTCTAGGGCATATTTCCTTCAGTCTTCCACTTGCACTAGAGTCAATAATCTAGTTCACATCGCCATGTGATTTAACATCAATAGTTCACATTACCATGTGATTAACACCCATATTTCAAATTGTCATGTGACCAACACCCAAAGGGTTTACTAGAGTCAATAATCTAGTTCACATCGCTGTGTGATTAACACCCAAAGAGTACTAAGGTGTGATCATCTTTTGCTTGTGAGAGAAGTTTAGTCAACGGGTCTGCCACATTCAGATCCGTAAGTATTTTGCAAATTTCTATGTCAGCAATGCTCTGCACGGAGCTATTCTAGCTAATTGCTCCCACTTTCAATATATATCCAGATTGAGATTTAGAGTCATCTGGACCAGTGTCAAAATTTGCATTGACGTAACCCTTTATGACGAACCTTTTTGTCACCTCAATAATCGAGAAACATATCCTTATTCCACTAAGGATAATTTGACCGCTATCCAGTGATCTACTCCTAGATTACTATTGTACTCCCTTGCCAAAAACAGTGTAGGGTATACAATAGATCTGGTACACAGCATGGCATATTTTATAGAACCTATGGCCAAGGCATAGGGAATGACTATCATTCTCTCTCTATCTTCTGCCGTGGTTGGGTTTTGAGTCTTACTCAACTTCACACCTTGTAACACGGGCAAGAACTCTTTCTTTGACTGTTCCATTTTGAACTACTTCAAAATCTTGTCAAGGTATGTACTCATTGAAAAAACTTATCAAGCGTCTTGATCTATCTCTATAGATCTTGATGCTCAATATGTAAGCAGCTTCACCGAGGTCTTTCTTTGAAAAACTCCTTTCAAACACTTCTTTATGCTTTGCAGAATAATTCTACATTATCTCCGATCAACAATATGTCATTCACATATACTTATCAGAAATGTTGTAGTGCTCCCACTCATTTTCTTGTAAATACAGGCTTCACTGCAAGTCTGTATAAAACTATATGCTTTGATCAACTTATCAAAGCGTATATTCCAACTCCGAGATGCTTGCACCAGTCCATAGATGGATCGCTGGAGCTTGCATATTTTGTTAGCACCTTTAGGATTGACAAAACTTTCTTGTTGCATCATATACAACTCTTCTTTAATAAATCCATTAAGGAATGCAGTTTTGTTTATCCACTTCCCAGATTTCATAAAATGCGACAACTGCTAACATGATTCGGACAGACTTAAGCATAGATACGAGTGAGAAACTCTCATCGTAGTCAACACCTTGAACTTGTCAAAAACCTTTTTGCGACAATTCTAGATTTTGTAGATAGTGACACTACTATCAGCGTCTGTCTTCCTCTTGAAGATCCATTTAATATCAATGGCTTTCCGATCAATGGGCAAGTCAATCAAAGTCCATACTTCGTTCTCATACATGGATCTCATCTCAGATTTCATGGCCTCAAGCCATTTCACGAAATCTGGGCTCATCAACGCTTCCTCATAGTTCGTAGGCTCGTCATGGTTAAGTAACATGACCCCCAGAACAGGATTACCGTACCACTCTAGTGCGGATCTCACTCTGGTTTACCTACGAGGTTCGGTAGTAACTTGATCTGAAGTTACATGATCATCATCATTAGCTTCCTCACTAATAGGTGTAGGAGTCACAGGAACGGATTTCTGTGATTAACTACTTTCCAATAAGGGAGCAGGTACAGTTACCTCATCAAGTTTTACTTTCCTCCCACTCACTTCTTTCGAGAGAAACTCCTTCTCCAGAAGGATCCATTCTCAGCAACAAATGTCTTGCCTTCGAATCTGTGATAGAAGGTGTACCCAACAGTTACTTTTGGTATCCTACGAAGACGCACTTCTCCGACTTGGGTTTGAGCTTATTAAGATGAAACTTTTTCACATAAGCATCGCAACTCCAAACTTTAAGAAACGACAACTTTGGTTTCTTGCCAAACCATAGTTCATACCATGTCGTCTCAACGGATTTAGATGGTGCCCTATTTAACGTGAATGTAGTTGTCTCTAATGCATAACCCCAAAACGATAGTGGTAAATCGGTACGAGACATCATAGATCGCACCATATCTAATAAAGTATGGTTACGATGTTCGGACACACCATTACACTGTGGTGTTCCAGGTGGCGTGAGTAGTGAAACTATTTCACATTGTTTTAAATGAAGCCCAAACTCGTAACTCAAATATTTTACTTCTGCGATCATATCGTAGAAACTTTTATTTTTGTTACGATGATTCTCCACTTCACTCTGAAATTCTTTGAACTTTTCAACTGTTTCAGACTTTTTTTTCATTAAGTAGATATACCCATATCTGCTCAAATCATCTGTGAAGGTCAGAAAATAACGATACTTGCCGTTAGCCTTAACACTCATCAGACTGCATACATCAGTATGTATTATTTCCAATAAGTCAGTTGCTCGCTCCATTGTTCCAGCCCATGAGGCATGGTTCGCAAGCATCAAGTGATTCATAATCAAGTGATTCCAAAAGTCCATCAGCATGGAGTTTCTTCATGCACTTTACACCAATATGACCTAAACGGCAGTGCCACAAATAAGTTGCACTATCATTATTAATTTTGCATCTTTTGGTTTCAATATTATGAATATGTGTATCACTACGATCGAGATCCAACGAATCATTTTCATTGGGCGTGTAACCATATAAGGTTTTATTCATGTAAACAGAACAACAATTTATTCCCTTACTTAAATGAATAACCGTATTGCAATAAACATGATCAAATCATATTCATGCTCAACGCAAACACCAAATAACACTTATTTATGTTCAACACTAATCCCGAAAATATAGGGAGTGTGCGATATGATCATATCAATCTTGGAACCACTTCCAACACACATCGTCACTTCACCCTTAACTAGTCTCTGTTCATTCTGCAACTCCCGTTTCGAGTTACTACTCTTAGCAACTGAACCAGTATCATATACCGAGGGGTTGCTACGAACACTAGTAAAATACACATCAATAATCTGTATATCAAATATACCTTTGTTCACTTTGCCATCCTTCTTATCCGCCAAATACTTGGGGCAGTTCCGCTTCCAGTGACCAGTCCCTTTGCAGTAGAAGCACTTAGTCTCAGGCTTAGGACCAGACTTGGGCTTCTTAACTTGAGCAGCAACTTGTTTGCCGTTCTTCTTGAAGTTCCCCTTCTTCCCTTTGCCCTTCTCTTGAAACTAGTGGTCTTATCTACCATCAACACTTGATATTTTTCTTGATTTCTACCTTCGTTGATTTCAGCATTACGAAGAGCTTGGGAATCATTTCCGTTATCCCTTGCATATCATAGTTCATCACGAAGTTCTACTAACTTGGTGATGGTGACTAGAGAATTCTGTCAATCACTATCTTATCTGGAAGATTAACTCCCACTTGATTCAAGCGATTGTAGTATCCAGACAATCTGAGCACATGCTCACTGCTTGAGCTATTCTCCTCCATCTTTTTAGCTATAGAACTTGTTGGAGACTTCATATCTCTCAACTTGGGTATTTGCTTGAAATATTAACTTCAACTCCTGGAACATCTCATATGGTCCATGACGTTCAAAATGTCTTTAAAGTCTCGATTCTAAGCCGTTAAGCATGGTGCACTAAACTATCAAGTAGTCATCATATTGAGCTAGCCAAACGTTCATAACGTATACCTCTACTCCTGCAATAGGTCTGTCACCTAGCGGTGCATCAAAGACATAATTCTTCTGTGCAACAATGAGGATAATCCTCAGATCACGGATCCAATCCGCATCATTGCTACTAACATCTTTCAACTTAATTTTCTCTAGGAACATATCAAAAATAAAACAAGGGAGCTAAACGCGAGCTATTGATCTACAACATAGATATGCTAATACTACCAGGACTAAGTTCATGATAAATTGAACTTCAATTAATCATATTACTTAAGAACTCCCACTTAGACAGACATCCCTCTAATCTTCTAAGTGATCACGTGATCCATATCAACTAAACCATGTCCGATCATCATGTGAGATGGAGTAGTATCAATGGTGAACATCACTATGTTGATCATATCTACTATATGATTCACGCTCGACCTTTCGGTCTCCGTGTTCCGAGGCCATATCTGTTATATGCTAGGCTCGTCAAGTTTAACTTGAGTATTCCGCGTGTGCAACTGTTTTGCACCCGTTGTATTTGAACGTAGAGCCTATCACACCCGATCATCACGTGGTGTCTCAGCACGAAGAAATTTCGCAACGGTGCATACTCAGGGAGAACACTTATACTTTGATAATTTAGTGAGGGATCATCTTATAATGCTACCGTCAATCAAAGCAAGATAAGATGCATAAAAGATAAACATCACATGCAATCAATATAAGTGATATGATATGACCATCATCATCTTGTACTTGTGATCTCCATCTCCGAAGTACCGTCATGATCACCATCATCACTGGCGCGACACCTTGATCTCCATCGTAGCATCGTTGTCGTCTCGCCAATCTTATGCTTCCACGACTATCGCTACCGCTTAGTGATAAAGTAAAGCATTACATCGCGATTGCATTACATACAATAAAGCGACAATCATATGGCTCCTGCCAGTTGCCGATAATTCGGTTACCAAACATGATCATCTCATACAATAAAATTTAGCATCATGTCTTGACCATATCACATCACAACATGCCCTGCAAAAACAAGTTAGACGTCCTCTACTTTGTTGTTGCAAGTTTTACGTGGCTGCTACGGGCTTAGCAAGAACCATTCTTAACTACGCATCAAAACCACAACGATAGTTTGTCAAGTTGGTGCTATTTTAACCTTCGCAAGGACCGGGCATAGCCACACTATGTTCAACTAAAGTTGGAGAAACTGACACCCGCCAGCCACCTGTGTGCAAAGCACGTCGGTAGAACCAGTCTCGCGTAAGCGTACGCGTAATGTCGGTCCGAGCCGCTTCATCCAACAATACCGCCGAACCAAAGTGTGACATGCTGATAAGCAGTATGACTTATATTGCCCATAACTCACTTGTGTTCTACTCGTGCATATTACATCAACGCATAAAACCTGGCTCGGATGCCACTGATGGGGAACGTAGTAATTTCAAAAATTTCCTACGCACACGCAAGATCATGGTGATGCATAGCAACAAGAGGGGAGACTGTTGTCCATGTACCCTCGTAGACCGAAAGCAGAAGCGTTAGCACAACGCGGTTGATGTAGTCGTACGT
>NW_025236081.1:0-5592 GCF_018294505.1 Triticum aestivum | reverse complement strand
GATAAAGGGGTTGTCAATCCCTTCACGGATATTTGCAAAGTGAGATCTGATATAGATGGATAAACGGTAAACTAATATTTTTGGTATTTTTGGTTTATGGAACAGAAAGTAAAAGATTGCAAAGAAAGTAAATAGGAAACTAAAATTGTAGATTGAAAACTCATATGATAGAAAGTAGACCCGGCGGCCATAGGATTCACTAGAGGCTTCTCTCAAGATAGAAACTATTACGGTGGGTGAACAAATTACTGCCGAGCAATTGATAGAAAAGCGCAAAGTTATGACGATATCTAAGGCAATGATCATGAATATAGGCATCACATCCGTGTCAAGTAGACCGAACGATTCTGCATCTACTACTATTACTCCACACATCGACCGCTATCCAGCATGCATCTAGAGTATTAAGTTCATAAAGAACGGAGTAACAGATTAAGAAAGATGACATGATGTAGAGGAATTAACTCAAGCAATATGATGAAACCCCCATCTTTTTATCCTCAATGGCAACAATACAATACGTGTCGGTTCCCCTTCTGTCACTAGGATCGAGCACCGCAAGATTGAACCCAAAGCTAAGCACTTCTCCCATTGCAAGAAAAACCAATCTAGTTGGCCAAACCAAATCGATAGTTCGAAGAGACTTGCAAAGATATCAAATCATGCATATAAGAATTCAGATGAGATTCAAATACTATTCATAGATAAGCTAGTCATAAATCCACAATTCATCGGTCTCGGCAAACACAACGCAAAAGAGTATTACATCAAATAGATCTCCAAGAACATCGCGGAGAACATTGTATTGGGAATCAAAGAGAGAGAAAAAGCCATCTAGCTACTAGCTATGGACCCGTAGGTCTGTGGTAAACTACTCACGCTTCATCAGAGAGGCAATGGTGTTGATGTAGAAACCCTCCGTGATCGAATCCCCCTCCGGCGGGACGCCGGAAAAGGCCCCTAGATGGGATCTCACGAGTATAGAAGGTTGCGGCGGTGGAAAAGTGGTTTCGTGGCTCCCCTGGAAGGTTTTGGGATATTTGAGAATATATAGGCTGAAGAAATAGGTCGGTGGAGTCACGAGGGGCCCACAAGGGTGGGGGCGCGCCTCCCGGCCTTGTGGTCGCCTCGTGGCTTTCCTGACGTGCACTCCAAGCCCTCTGGACGTCTTCTGGTAAAATCATCGTGAAAGTTTCATTCCGTTTGGACTCCGTTTGGTATTACTTTTCTGCGAAACTCTAAAACAAGGAAAAACAGGAACTGGCACTGGGCTCTAGGTTAATAGGTTAGTCCCATAAGTCATATAAAATAGCATATTAATGCATATAAAATATCCAAAACAGATAATATAATAGCATGGAACAATAAAAAATTATAGATACGTTGGAGACGTATTAGGCTCCCGATTGGTTTTTCGTGCCTACAGAGGATTGCGGCGATGGAACTCCCGATCTAGGTTTATTTCTGGGGGTTTCTATATTTATAGAATTTTTTGGCGTCGGCAACAAGTCAGGGGGGTCCACGAGGCGATGGCAAGACAGGGCGTGCGCCCTATGGGGGCGCCCTCCACCCTTGTGGAGGCCTCGTGGGTCTTCTGGCCCAACTCTTTTGCTTCGGGGGCTTCTTCTGGTCCATAAAAAATCACCGTAAAGTTTCAGCTCATTTGGACTCCATTTGATATTCCTTTTCTGTGAAACTTAAAAACAAGGGGGAAAACAGAAACTGGCACTGGGCTTTAGGTTAATAGGTTAGTCCCAAAAATCATATAAATTAGCATATAAAACATCCAAGATGGATAATATAATAGCATGGAACAATAAAAAATTATAGATACGTTGGAGACGTATCAAGCATCCCCAGGCTTAGTTCCTGCTCGTCCTCGAGTAGGTAAATGATAAAAACAGATTTTTTTGATGTGAAATGCTACCTAACATATTTATCAATGTAATTTTCTCTATTGTGGCAAGAATGTTCAGATCCATAAGATTCGAAACAAAAGTTTAATATTGACATAAAAACAATAATACTTCAAGCATACTGACAAAGCAATTATGTCTTCTCAAAATAACATGGCCAAAGAGGGCTATCCCTACAAAATCATATAGTCTGGCTATGTTCCATTTTCGTCACACAAAATATTCAAATCATGCACAACCCAACTTATGAATTACTGAGCGATATTGTTGTTGTTGTGTTGTCAGTATTTTCATATAAGTTGTCAGTTTCTTGGACCATGAGAATATCGTAAGACAACATACCGCATGGTTATTTTTGGGTTTATCGTATGTCACTCTGTAAATGGATGTGGATAAAGATGACTTACAGGCATACCTGAAACATATGTTTTGACAGCGATAGTTCAAGGCTGGGATTTGCTCCTCTCACAATAGAGAGATACTCTCTTGGCCCACTCGGTGTTACGGTATCATTATCGTCTGGCCAGACCCTTCCGTTGGAGATCACGGGATATCGGAACATGGAAACAAGTAAAGAGAACAAAACCGGTAACGAGGATAACATGTATAGTGATAAAGGAGTTGAATCACAAGGATACAAAACTTATCTCACCTTGGATTTTGTAAATGTACTGCGAAGCAAAGGGAATGGTATTTGCAAACAAAGGTTCGCTCGAGAACTTCGTGAATATGCAGCAGTTAATTAGAGTGTCCAGATCCTGTTTGTTAACTATTGACCGAAAGGGGTTCGAAATTGTGCTGGGTCTGGGGTGACTGTGAGAGAGCACTTGGGCATGTTTATTGCTGCAAAGGTGAGTAGGTATGATGTTGTATCATATCGTACCCCTTCATCGTTGAAGTGCTCGCATGTTGAGATGGAATGGAAGTGGCGATGGAAAAGGGATTTCAGAAGGTCACTATGGAGACAGACTCTCAGATTGTTGTTTCGGCCTGGGAAGCTATGAATGATAAATCTGGTGCTAGCCATATCTTTCGAGAGATGAAATCTATCAGCAGCCAGGGCGTCAACAGCGACGATGGACCAGGCGAGAAGAGAGAACCAGACGAATCAAGTAATTGGCTGACGGACCGGCCCATTCGTGCGCGTAAACCGTCCCAGTGGCTTGCAGGCCCAGACTGGACCCGTTGAAGCGGGGTGTAACGTTCGACAGTTTAAATACGGCTAGCTTCTAGAGAGATGAGAGGAAGGAGGACGATGGCTTCGGCCTGGCCTGAGAGAGAGCTTGTAATTTGAATTCGCTGTGAGGGTGGTTGGGTGGACAACTAAACCTAATAGAAACCTAGATCTTGCCATGATTGTAGCCGGAACCTTACATCTGGTACTCAGAGCTTGTTGATCCTGGAGATCCCAAATCACATCCACGCCACGCGTTTCAAACTCCAGCAGAGGAGCGCCGCCATGGACAAGCTGTCGTCCGAAGGGCGGCAGATCCAGGAGCTGTTGCGAGCGGATTTCGCCGAGGTTTTGGACCAGAGGTTCAAGGCGTAAGGCGACGAGATCATCAAGTCCGTCGGCAAGATGCTCAAGGAGACGACCGTCGCGCTCGACGGCCTCATCACGACGCGAATCGATGGGGCCAGATCGGAGTTCAACCTCGACGTCCAGCAGATCCGCGCGGAGCTCGAGCACTGTGGCAAGGACGAGACCGTGGGCAAGCAAGCGACTACGGCGACCGGCAAGGAGGTTGGGAGCGGCCGCGAGTCGACCGCGGGCGATTCCCTTGGCTTCGACAAATTCCACCGGGGGAAGGCGCACCAAGTTTATGTGCCTCCTGCGGTCAGAGGTGCACGCGATTCCAGTTCTCCCCGTGAAAATTTTTCCCCTCGTGAATTCGCTGCATCCGAGGTCTCTGACATGTTCCAATCTGCACCCCGTGTCGAATTGTCGCGGTTTGATGGGGAGAATCCGCGGCTGTGGCAATCCTGATGTGAGGACTACTTCAAAATTTGGGGAATGCCTGCATCAAGATGGATATCGTTCGCAACTTCACAGTTTGATGGAGCTGCAGCTAGATGGTTGGAAGCGGTATAGCGCAGATCGCCCAATTTGTGGTCGTCAGAGTTCTGTCAGTTGCTAATGAACAGGTTCGGCCGAAATCAACATCAAACACTAGTGAGGCAGATGTTTCGTATTGCTCAGGAATCAACAGTGGCAGATTATGTGGAACGTTTTGCGGAATTGTATGACCAATTATCAGCTTATGAGGAGTTGCCTGATAGCCTGTACTACACCACACGTTTCATCGATGGCCTCAAGCCTGGTGTGCGCATGTCAGTGGCCCTACAAAACCACAAGATCTAGATGCTGCTTATGACATCGCCTTGCTCCATGAAGAGCTTAGTGACAGTCACTCTGCAAACCAGCCGTTTAGGAAAACGGTGACCGCAGCTAATCCTTCGTCGAGAACTTCATCCAGTTCTGACAGAAGAATGACAGAAGCTAGTAAGTCTGTTCCTTCAGAGGACAAGTGGAATGTCTTGCGTACCTATAGGAAATCAAAGGGTTTGTGCTTCGTCTGTGGAGAGAAGTGGTCCAAGGATCATGATGTCTACTATGCAACGTCCTTCTTATAGACGTTGTTGGGCCTCCAACTGCAGAGGTTTGTAGGACAGTAGCAAATTTCCCTCAAGTGGATGACCTAAGGTTTATCAATCCGTGGGAAGCGTAGGATGAAGATGGTCTCTCTCAAGCAACCCTGCAACCAAATAACAAAGAGTCTCTTGTGTCCCCAACACACCCAATACAATGGTAAATTGTATAGGTGCACTAGTTCGGCGAAGAGATGGTGATACAAGTGCAATATGGATGGTAGATATAGGTTTTTGTAATCTGAAAATATAAAAACAGCAAGGTAACTACTGATAAAAGTGAGCACAAACGGTATTGCAATGCATTGAAACAAGGCCTAGGGGTCATACTTTCACTAGTGCAAGTTCTCTCAACAATAATAACATAATTGGATCATATAACTATCCCTCAACATGCAACAAAGAGTCACTCCAAAGTCACTAATAGCGGAGAACAAATGAAGAGATTATGGTAGGGTACGAAACCACCTGAAAGTTATTCTTTCCGATCAATCCATTGGGCTATTCCTGTAAGTGTCACAAACAGCCCTAGAGTTCGTAGTAAAATAACACCTTAAGACACACAACAACCAAAACCCTAATGTTACCTAGATACTCCAATGTCACCTCAAGTATCCGTGGGTATGATTATACGATATGCATCACACAATCTCAGATTCATCTATTCAACCAGCACATAGAACTTCAAAGAGTGCCCCAAAGTTTCTACCGGAGAGTCAAGACGAAAACGTGTGCCAACCCCTATGCATAGGTTCATGGGCGGAACCCGCAAGTTGATCACCAAAACATACATCAAGTGAATCAATAGAATAACCCATTGTCACCACGGTTATCCCACGGAAGACATACATCAAGTGTTCTCAAATCATTAAAGACTCAATCCGATAGGATAACTTCAAAGGGAAAACTCAATCCATTACAAGAGAGTAGAGGGGGAGAAACATCATAAGATCCAACTATAATAGCAAAGCTCGCGATACATCAAGATCGTGCCAAATCAAGAACACGAGAGAGAGAGAGAGAGAGA
>NW_025236080.1:0-5592 GCF_018294505.1 Triticum aestivum | reverse complement strand
GATGAGCCAATACAGTGTGCTATGGTAGGTCACTCTGGCCCAGTTCTTTTGCAGGATTCTCCTAGAATCTGCCCCTCTCTAGCTTCTCCTAGAATCTTTGACCCACTTTTGTTTTACAATTCTACATAATTAGACCCTAACTAGATAGGATTGTAAAACAAATGGGGCTCAAAGATTCAGGGAGAATTTGGGTAGGGTTCAGATTCTGGGAGAATCTGGCAAAAGAACATTGCAATCATCATGGCATGTCATTTGTATATTAGTTCTATTGGCCAAGTTTCTTAGGGACAGTTATTTTGAGTTATCCTAAGAAAATAAGCACCTTTGAATAGAAGCTCCAGGTAATAAGCCAAGCAGTTCTTTTCATTGCCTGCCTTTTCAGCTTATCTGTGGTATGATCAGTGAAAAGTCTAGACTGCAGTATATTTTGTCATTTTGCTGCCCATATGAAAAAACCAGTGCAGTAATTAATATGATAGGAAAATAGACCATCAATATTTGTTCAAAATGCAAATACAAATATACCATCTACTTGGCACAATCTACTTTGGTCAATGTCTTCCATAGAGATCCCATTGCCTAATTTAAACGAAGAACATGGAGGAAATATGCCCTAGAGGCAATAATAAAGTTTTTATTTTGTATTTCCTTATTCATGATAAATGTTTATTATTCAAGCTAGAATTGTATTAACCGGAAACTTGATACATGTGTGAATACTTATACAAAACATCGTGTCCCTAGTATGCCTCTACTAGACTAGCTCGTTGATCAAAGATGGTTAAGTTTCCTAGCCATGGACATGGGTTGTCATTTGATAAATAGGATTACATCATTAGTGGAATTATGTGATGGACAAGACCCATCCGTTAGCTTAGCATAATGATCGTTCAGTTTTATTGCTACTGCTTTCTTCGTGTCAAATATGTATTCCTCCGACTATGAGATTATGCAACTCCCGGACACCAGAGGAATGCCTTGTGTGCTATCAAATGTCACAACTTGACTGGTTGATTATAAAGATGCTCTACATGTATCTCCGAAGGTGTTTGTTTGGTTGGCATAGATCAAGATTAGGATTTATCACTCCGAGTTTCAAAGAGGTGTCTTTGGGCCCTCTCGGTAATGCACATAATATGAAGCCTTGCAAGCAATGTGACTAATGAGTTAGTTACGAGATGATGCACAACGACACGATTTTAGAGACTTGCCAGTAACGAGATTGAACTAGGTATGAGGATACCGACGATCGAATCTCGGGCAAGTAACATACCGATAACAAAGGGAATAATGTATGATGACATTGCGATTCGACCGATAAAGATGTTCGTAGAATATATGGGAACCAATATGAGCATCTAGGTTCCGCTATTCGTTATTGACCGGAGAGGTGTCTCAGTCATGTCCACATAGTTCTCGAACTCGTAGGGTCCGCGCGCTTAAAGTTCGATGACGATAGGTATTATATGAGTTATGTGTTTTGGTGACCAAAGCTTGTTAGGAGTCCCGGATGAGATCACTGACATGATGAGGAGTCTCTAAATGGTCGAGAGGTAAAGACTGTTATATTGGAAGGTTATATACGGACACCGAAATGGTTCCGGAAAGATTCGGGAATTTTTCGGAGTACTAGGAGGTTATCGGAACCCCCGGGAAAGTTAATGGGCCACATGGGCCATAGTGGAGAGGAGGAGGCAGGCCATAAGAGGTGGTGCGCGCCCCCCATGGCAGTCTGAATTGGACAAGGGGTGGGGGCGCGGCCCCCTTTCCTTCTCCCTCTGCCCCTCTTTCCCCTTTCCCCTCTCCGTTGGAAGGAAGGGGGGAGCCGACTAGGACTAGCAGTCCTAGTGGGAGTCCCCCCACTTGGCGCGCCCCTAGGGTCGGCCGGCCTCCCCTCTCCTCCTTTATATATGGGGGCATGGGGCACCCCAAAGGCACATCAATTGTCTTAGCCATGTGCGGTGCCCCCTTCCACCGTTTACTCCTCCGATCATATTGTTGTAGTGCTTAGGCGAAGCCCTGCACGGATCACTTCACCAACACCATCATCACGCCATCGTGTTGACAGAACTCATCGACTCCTTCGTGCCTCTACTAGATCAAGAGTTCGAGGGACGTCATTGAGCTGAACGTGTGCAGAACTCAGAGGTGTCGTACGTTTGATACTTGATCGATTGATTCGAGAAGACATTCGACTACATCAACCGCGTTAAGTTAACGCTTCCACTTTCGGTCAACGAGGGTACGTGGACACACTCTCCCCTCTCATTGCTATGCATCTCCTAGATAGATCTTGCGTGAGCGTAGGAATTTTTTTGAAATTTCATGCTATGTTTCCCAACAGTGGTTTCAGAGCCAGGTCTATGTGTAGATGATATGCACGAGTCCAACACAAAGAGTTCTGAGCGGTGATTGTCATACTGCTTACCACCAATGTCTTATTTTGATTCAGCGGTATTTTTGGATGAAGCTGCCCGGACCAACCTTACATGACCGCGTTCATGAGACCGGTTCCACCGACAGACATGCAACTAGTTTTGCATAAAGGTGGCTGGCGGGGGTTTGTTTTTCCAACTTTAGTTGAATCAAATTTGACTGCGGCCGGTCCTTGTGAAGGTTAACACAACAAATTTTATAAATCACCATTGTTATTTTTGTGTCATAGGTTTGTACGGTTCATGCTAGAAGCCCGTAGCAGCCACGTAAAACTTGCAACAAACAAAGTATATGACGTCTAACTTGCTTTGGCAGGGCATGTTGTGATGTGATATGGTTAAGACATGATGTAATATAAGGATTGTTGTTTGAGATGATCATGTTTCGGCAACTGGCAGGAGCCATATGGTTGTCGCTTTATTATATGAAATACAAACGCTATGTAATTGCTTTACTTTATCACTAAGCGGTAGCGATAGCCGTAGAAGAAATGGTTGGCAAGACGACCACGACAGTACGATGGAGATCAAGGTGTCAAGCCGGTCACGATGGAGATCATGACGTGGTGGTTATGGAGAATACAAAAACAAGGAGATAGTCTCACATCAACTAGGTGTATCAACGGGCTATGGAGATGCTGAAAGTGCAACTATCCCTAGGTGGTTTTGGTAATTCAGAACAACATATAGCTCATTGAGCTAATGCTATTCCAAGACTATTATTTCAGGAAATCTCAATGAATGGCATGGCATGGATGATGAAAGTGGATCCCTCGAAATACTAAGGACAAAGGATTGGCTCAAGCTCAATAGCTCAAGACTCTTCATTTTATATTTTAGTGATCCAAGATCACATTGAGTCTATAGGAAAAGACAATACTATCAAGGAGGGATGAGGTGTTGCTTAATGAGCCTCTTGCTTCATGTTCCTAGTGATATGCTCCAAAACCCTCAACTACTTTCTCACATCCACAAATGACCTAAACCCAAAGCCAAAATCGGTCACACCGATTCTTCCTATCCGGCGCCACTGATTTCAAATGTCATAGCCACTGCCACAAACCCTAGGAAAATCGGTTCTACCGATAGGGATCTCGGTCTCACCGAGATGGGATTGTAATCTCTCTGTTTCCCTTCGTAACGTTTCGGTCAAACCGAAGTGAGCGATCGGTCCCACCGAGATTGCAATGTAAACTCTCTATTTCCCTTTTGTAACATTTCGGTCTCACCGAAAAGAGAAAATCGGTCCCACCGAGTTTACCTGACCAACTCTCTGGAAAGCTTATTACCAAAATCGGTCTCACCGAGTTTGTGTAATTGGTCTTGCCGAGATTACGTTATGCCCTAACCCTAACCGAATCGGTCTTACCGAGTTTCATGTCAGTCCCATCGAAAATCACTAACGGTCACTAGGTTTACTAAATCGGTCCGACCGAGTCTGTTGAATCGGTCCCATCGAGTTTGGTAAATTGTGTGTAACTGTTAGATTTTGTGTGGAGGCTATATATACCCCTCCACCTCCTCTTCATTCGTGAAGAGAGCCATCAGACTAAACCTACACTTCCAACTTACCATTTCTGAGAGAGAACCACCTACTCATGTGTTGAGGCCAAGATATTCCATTCCTACCATATGAATCTTGATCTCTAGCCTTCCCCAAGTTGCTTTCCACTCAAATCTTCTTTCCACCAGATCCAAATCCTATGAGAGAGAGTTGAGTGTTGGGGAGACTATCATTTGAAGCACAAGAGCAAGGAGTTCATCATCAACGCACCATTTATTACTTCTTGGAGAGTGGTGTCTCCTAGATTGGCTAGCTGTCACTTGGGAGCCTCCAACAAGATTGTGGAGTTGAACCAAGGAGTTTGTAAGGGCAAGGAGATCGCCTACTTCGTGAAGATCTACCGCTAGTGAGGCAAGTCCTTTGTGGGCGACGGCCATGGTGGGATAGACAAGGTTGCTTCTTCGTGGACCCTTCTTGGGTGGAGCCTTCCGTGGACTCACGCAACCGTTACCCTTCATGGGTTGAAGTCTCCATCAACGTGGATGTACGATAGAACCACCTATCGGAACCACGCCAAAAACATCCGTGTCTCCAACTGTGTTTGAATCCTCCAAACCCTTCCCTTTACTTTCTTGCAAGTTGCATGCTTTAATTTCCGCTGCCTATATACTCTTTGCATGCTTGCTTGAATTGTGTGATGATTGCTTGACTTGTCCTAAGATAGCTAAAGTCTGCCAAACTCTAAAATTGGGAAAAGGTTAAGTTTTTAATTGGTCAAGTAGTCTAATCACCCCCCCTCTAGACATACTTCAAGTTCCTACAAGTGGTATCAGAGCATTGGTCTCCTTTGCTTTGATTACCATAGCTTTTGGTGGTCATAGCCTTGGTTTCAGAACCTAGGAGAGTGTGGCGTCTAGCGAGGGAAATTATCACCGTAGAGGTCCTTGCTTTGATGGTACTAATTTTGCTAGTTGGAAGCATAAGATGAAAATGCATATTCTCGGACATAACCCTGCCGTTTGGGCAATTATTTGTATTGGCTTGCAAGGTGAATTCTTTGATGGGAGAGAGCCGAACCGTGAAGCTAATGCAGAAGAATTGAAGATGCTGCAATACAACGCTCAAGCTTGTGATATCATCTTCAACGGATTGTGCCCCAAAGAATTCAACAAAATCAGCCTTCTTAAGAATGCAAAGGAAATTTGGGACACTTTGATTGATATGCACGAAGCTAACGAATTCGTCAAGGAAGCCAAGTTGGATGTGCTCCAAAGTCAGCTTGACAAGTTCAAAATGAAGGATGGTGAAGGTGCCGCTGAAATGTACTCTAGGCTTGCTCTTATTACAAATGAGATTGCCGGCTTAGGGAGTGAAGAGATGACCGACAGATTCATCATCAAGAAGATCCTAAGAGCATTGGATGGAAAGTATGATACCGTGTGCACATTGATCCAAATGATGCCAAACTACAAAGATCTCAAGCCAACGGAAGTCATTGGAAGGATTGTTGCTCATGAGATGTCACTCAAGGATAAGGAGGAACTTCACAACAAGTCAAGTGGTGCTTACAAAGCCTCAAGTGAAGCCCCCACATCATCAAGTGAGAAACAAACCTTCAATGAAGAATTGAGCTTAATGGTGAAGAACTTCAAC
>NW_025236079.1:0-5593 GCF_018294505.1 Triticum aestivum | reverse complement strand
ATATGTGTTGGATATGCTATGTGTGTGTGTGTGCGCGTGCGTGTGTGTGTGTGTGTGTGTGTGTGTGTGTGTGTGTGCGTGCATGTGTGCGTGTGTGTGTGTGTGTGTGTGTGTGTGATTTTCTATGAAAATGAATTGATAGAAGAAAAAACAGAATTAAATGGGGCAATTTAGGCACTTTGCCCACGTGGCAGCTCCATGTGCAACCTGGAAAGAACTAGGCTGACCTATTTGGTCTCTTTGCCGTCTGCCAGCAGATGGCAAAGAACCATGCCCTTTGTCGTCTGCTGGCTGACGGCAAAGGCCTTTGCATCTTTGTCGTCCGCCGGCAGACGGCAAAGTGCCCTTTCCGTAGCTCGTTCAGCCAGACGTTTTGCCGTCTACTGGCTGGCCTTTGCCATTAGCCAGGCATACCTTTGCCGTCATCCATGGCAAATGGCAAAGTCCCTGATTCCTGTAGTGAAATGTGCGGACCAGTCATCCGGTGAACACAAGGGGAGTAGAATGGTCTGTTTAGCCAGATGCAAAGTAAGGGTCAACGACTGAGTCTGCTTGGGCAAGCAGACTGTAAAAAGGCTTCGACACTAGTACAAGAGTATTTCTCACCTACACAATTGCTCTTGATGGAGCTGATGTTTTCTTGTGTGTTCACAATTACATGTACAGTGAATTGTGTGAGAGGAAGAAAAAGATATATGTGGTGTAGAAGAGGCAGTTCGCGTCGATGAGAGGAAGGGGGAAGACAAGTGTGGTTGAGAACAAGTGTGGCTCTGTACTCTGTACTAATGTACACTCCTGCCCAGAACATAGAAATACTCAAAAACATGTTTATTTACGCTTCAATAACCACTGAAAAAATAGTCTAACTGAGGGCTGCTTCTGCACCAGTACGAGATGGGTACGAAGCTGAAAAAACCTAGGTAGGGGAGTACCATTTATGTATTAATTCCAATTCAGTTGTGTTAGCCTGACAGAGACGCCACAGGCAGAGGTGTTCATGCAAATATGCAAAAGTAAGGGTCGCCCTATTCGTCACCCTGGGTGAGGAATTCTTATTCCTCACCCCAGTCCAATCCCACGCTCAAAACTTGATGTAAGATTACAATGGCATGGAAGAAAAACTGTACGGCCACGCCCTACAAAAAGGATCGAGGTAGTTTTACAGAATGCATGCCTGTAAGTTACGTCCTCTTGTGTATCGCCCAACAAGATCACACCATAAAACCGAACGATGCTGGTGTAATCTTACAACAACCAATGGGAAGGCGTTCCTGACTTCTTTCATATAGTCGTTCTGCACCTGATCCACTAATCGTTTTTTGCAAGGTAATTTTGGTAGTGATAAAGTAATGGTCCATTAATTCATTTTGTACACAAGGCACTTTTGGCATAAGAAATTTTCAGAACAGGCTTAAAGAAGTGATGACCAATGTAGGGTGAGGCATTTTTTTTGACATCATAGCATACAGGAGGCATTTGTACAACCATGACGTAAGAAAAAACCTATATTAGCCAATGTACATCTAAAAAGGGGAAATCAGCCCCGTGAAAGGCATTACTGTACAGAAACTGAGACCAATACAATAACTCGCCTGGTGGCCTTAAAACCTAAAATCACAACTAAGCCATATGATAAATAGATTCCATGTAGAAAGTAACTGATGTATCCAGTAAATATCTTAGGTAATAAAAAACATCCCGATGATACTAATAAAATTCATTTGGAGAACATTGAATATCACTTGGTAAATAGGTAACCAGCATCATGGTAAAAAAATCAGAAATCGTTATTACAGAACTGAATACTACCGGACTAATTACATCAGGAAGTGAAGAGACATGGAGGCACAACTTCACTGACATCGTACAGGTTTACACTTGGTCTTAAAGCAACTGAATTTGCAGGTGGCCGCAGATTGCCCATCAATTTCATGTGTCCTACAATCTCTGCAGCAATTGAAACATTCATATCCATGGGCTGGCAGCAACATATCATCCTATTAATAGAACTGAAGCCTTCAGGTTCACCTTTCTTTGCACCAATCCTGAATTTTTCTACTGATTGTTAGGAAAGGAAGGGTGAGCTTCACTGCCCCCAAAAGAGCTTGCTTCAGTGTCTCAGCACCAGTTTCTAGTACTACTCTATCTATTGCAAAACCTGATGCAAAATAGCAAATGACATCTAGTAGTTTCTTATGGATTTCCATAATTGCCAAACACCCCGCTTTATAAATAAAGTCTCTAATGGCGAGTAATTGGCTCTTTGTACCTATGATGACACAAAATATTCTACATGACGTATCTCAAAAATATATACCGGAAAAGGAAGGGGAAGAGAAGAATTTAGAAGAAAAAAGTATGTACGACCAAGGGGAACACATAACAATGAGAATCATCTTTTTCATATGTTTTACCTATTAATTCATGTTCATGAGCAGAAGCTGTTTTTCTTGTGGTTGTGATTAGTAAGCAAAGAATTATTTAAGCAACCTTGTAAATCATTCCCTTTCTGACTACATGAATTTTCCAAGTGGTATCAGATATTAAATTAACTTCACATCCTAACCATCCAACATAAGATTGGCAGAAGCGTTGATGTAAACTGTACTATAGACATGTAAAAGGAATGACGATGATCATACCCAATGGTGAGCACATTTAAAATACTTGGTGTGCAGCGATCTCGGCAGATTTGTTTAACCATATTTGTTTTTTACATTTCATTACAGCATGCTCGCTGACTTGGATCAACTACATTTGTTTTTGACATGCAGTACGGCGATCTCGGAACATTTCTCAGATTCATTTTTTTCATAGTTTTATTTGTAAACATCATTTGATTACATCATGCTCATTGAATGATTGCTAGCAACGACCTCTGCCTCGTCAGGACTTCGGAGCAGTCGTGAAGACGGGGGTGGCGAGCCTCATATTCATGGTGACTCTCCTTTTGTTGCCTTACACAACAAAGAGGAACCGGCACGGAGGCAGCAACACCGGCGCAACAATGAGGGATTGGCAAGATTTACTTTGTCAGCTGAAATCTGACGATAGAACTTTTTCATCCCCAGATGGAAACATTAACACAAGTGTAAAAAGCTCACCAGATTCAGTGGGAGTAAATTAGGTTTGAGCTCATCTCATGCCACATCAGGCTACAGCATAAACAGATAGAACACTGAAAATATGCAATTTATCAACTCCTTTTATGGCACTAAAATCACTAGTGGGCCATGTACAACTTGGATTAAAGAACACAAACTGTTTTCCAAGGATATATGTTGAATTATTGTAGAAATTGGATTCCATGACTCAATAACAAACTTGATTATGCCTCGGAGTTTTTTTATATCAGGTTAACACTTTAGATAGACCCTTTCAACCCCGTGAAAATCAAATAGAAACTGTGAATTCAAAAACAATGATTCGCTTGAACCCCCCAAAAAATGAACTAACTACATAATAAAGCTGTAATCTACTCCAATAGTAAATGCATTGAATGCGTACTCTTCTTGCCATTTGCAATAACAAGCAGGAAGTTGCTCTTCAGGATATACTATGACGCAAATCAGATTCTAATTAACATCCTTTAAATTTCTTTTAGATTTTTTGGCTAATTGATTTACCCAAGAAGAGCTCTTGCATCGAAATCTACCTAAATCAGATCATTTCACAGATGTAGATCACTCATACAATCATCAATTCATCATAACTAGTCCTATTCTGAATTTCTGATACACTACAAAATTGGGTCAAACAGTTAGATGCAAGAAACAGAGAATTTGACGCACTTGTGATTCTGCACAATCGAGACTGCTACCATAGTCACGAGAAATCATGCACGCGTAGAAAAAAAATTACTGACATTTTGAGGCGCTGATGTGTGGGATTCTGGTGGCGCTCAGGTAGGGAGGTGGCGATCGATTCTGGCCGCTTCTGATGGAGACTAATCAACGGATGCGACCTTCTAGATTCCAATTGATGATGGGGTCGTAGAGGAGAGCAAGGCGCTTATTCTCCTACTGACAGCCACCGGAAGGTCGCCGGCCGACGAGACCGCCACCAGCATCGCTTCTCACCTCGACGCTGCCACCGGTCAATGGGGTCACCCCAGCGCCATAAGCAGCAGCCTCCACCCGTAGCCTGCCGAAATATGCCGCCGCCCGCTCGCCGCCGATATCTGCCGCCGCTCGCCTCCAAAACTGCTCACCGCTTTCCGCTCCCAAGTCTAATCAACCCAAAAACTGTGGGGACGTGGGCATAACAGGTGAAAAAAAAGTCATAAACAACGTGATAAAAGGTAATTTTTTTGGGTCGCGCTAACTGCCACACGTGTGGCAGGAAGTGAGACGCACCACACGTATCTAATGTAAACAGATTGTCACGTCATCGCATGCATGCATGCAGGAATTTTTTTGAATTTCCAGTTTTTAAAATGTTTTATCTCTTAAACGAAAAATCCGATTGAAAATCCGTTTTCACCATTAAATCCCTCGCGATGAGATCTTCGAAACTAGATCCCATGTTCATATGTTTTGATGAAAAAAAATTTGGATTAAAGTTGCCATGTCTATTGCATATGAATTGCCATGATGTTTACACTGAAGTTGCCATGATATGTTTCAGCTATTTTCTTCTACATTTAAAATTAAATTTTGACATTTATAAAACGGGGAATTAAGAAACTAGACTTGCCATGAACCATAAACTAAAATTGCCATGATACATGCACGTAAAATTGCCATGGTTCATACAAAAAAATAATTTTCATGCTCAAAGTACTGGAGTTGCCATCATCAAAATACTAAAATTGCCATGATCTATAAACTAAAATTGCCACATGGCAACTTTAGTTTAAGCCCTATGGCAACTGCAGTGTAAACATCGTGGCAACTTCTGGCAAAAAAAATTCGTCAAAACATATCAACATGGGGTCTAGTTTTGAAGATCTCGTCGAGACGGATTTAATGGTGAAAACGGATTTTTAGTTCGCTTTTTTATTTAGGAGATACAACATTTCTAAGCCGAAAACCAAAAAAAATTCTGCTGATGTCATCTATTCATAGGTGGCAAAATGAGTGGTGATGAAGGCGTGTGGGCGATGTGCAAACGCCCACACGTGTGAGCGTTAACATTTCCATTTTTTTTTGTGGGTCGGAGAGTGGTGCGGGTTGAAAGCGCGTGCGATGGTATCGACTGGCTGGGTCGTTCGACCAGGGTGAAGTGTGTGATCCATGTCGCCGCCGTTCACGGATTGCTCTCTATATATTATTGAACAAAAACAACATTGCCTTCTTCTTTCTCATTCGTATGAACCTTTAATCAATAAATAAAATGTCGTGTACTTTCAACCATCATCTCAATGGCTCAAGACATATTTGTTTCTATTTAGCTATGCAATTAATTTCAGTTATTCTATTTAGGTCATATACAGATTTATATTTGGTTCATGTTAATTTTGTTAATATTAACATTTTCATAATTAAAATGGCGCCCGTGCGGATGCACGGGTTGATGACTATATATATATATATATATATATATATATATATATATATATATATATATATATATATATATATATATATATATA
>NW_025236078.1:0-5594 GCF_018294505.1 Triticum aestivum | reverse complement strand
AGGTGATGTTTATGCTGTCTGTGGTCAACTAATTTGAGCAGATCTTGAACTTGGGTAAAAAAATTAGTTCCTTCGACTAATAATCTCCAATGGCTTCTGAACAGGTAATTACTCCACACCTCATCCTCTCATGTTTTACCATCCATGTTTTTATGCTGCATGATTGCTTAGATTATATGTTCCTGTGTTATTCATACCATTGTGCTAAAAGAATGTCCAAAAATGTAGTCATGTTGTCGTACAGGGAGGAAAATCCTCGACATCTTCTACTTCTCTATCCATAAACGAGCAAAGGCAATGATTCAGTTGATAATTTCTTTCCTAAGTACGTGGTGTGACATATGATGGGAAAACGTCTGATCGTATTACATACACAGAACACAAAAATTAATACTATAATCAGAGCCATCATTGCAGGATGACACAAAAATTGCCTCTTAGTGAGGAGTATGCATATGCCCTTGAACGTAATTTGGTTGCCAGAAATAAATCTTATTTGTTCTTCATCTATATAATAAAAAACTAAAATGGATTCCTTGTTGTTACCCTTCTGCCTAATCAGCTACATGATTATTTTGATGGCTTAGTGTCAGCTGAAAGTAGATCTTCTTTTAATAAATATTTAGATGAAGATTTGTCTTTCTTTCTTTGAGCTATATCCCTTCATTGGTCACTGAGAACAAATCGTTATTCTTATCCAGGTGAGGGAGTCCTGGACTAGGGGGTGTCCCGATAGCCGAACTATCATCATCAGCCGGACTCCAAGACTACGAAGATACAAGATTGAAGACTTCGTCCCGTGTCCGGATGGGACTTTCCTTGGCGTGGAAGGCAAGCTTGGCGATACGGATATGTAGATCTCCTACCATTGTAAACGACTCTGTGTAACCCTAGCCCTCTCCGGTGTCTATATAAACCGGATGGTTTTAGTCCGTAGGACGACAACAATAACAACAATCATACCATAGGCTAGCTTCTAGGGTTTAGCCTCCTTGATCTCGTGGTAGATCTACTCTTTTAACATCCACACCATCAATATCAATCAAGCAGGACGTAGGGTTTTACCTCCATCAAGAGGGCCCGAACCTGGGTAAAACATCGTGTCCCTTGTCTCCTGTTACCATCCTCCTAGACGCACAGTTCGGGACCCCCTACCCGAGATCCGCCGGTTTTGACACCGACACCAGGGCTACCCAGTTAAAAGTATTTAGACATCATTTTGTTTCGTTGAGTGAATTGGTCATGCGAGTCTAAATTGATGTGTTTGGTTGACTAATGCAGGTGCATACATTCCTCAACCATATTAGTTGGTCAGTCGAGCCTTATTGAGAAATTAGTCAGCCTTTCCTTGATAAGGCGGTATATTCAACTCATAACTGTATCTGGCGTGCTTTCGTTATGGTATGAATGAGCGTTACCAGTTCATTGATTTTAACAAAGCTAGGGAATCTAACATTTACTTTGGGTTCGTCGTTACCTTTGTACATCCTCACAGAAAATATCAGTCTGTTCATGTTTAGAGGTTATTTAATTTAGGTGGTTACTCTTCCAACTGCAACTATGTGGCCTGGAACTATATTCTTGTTGTTGGCACATTCAGGCACCTTGATATTCTCAGATATTTTATTCTTGCTGAGCTTTTGTGTTGCAACAACAGAACACTTGCATGCGTAATGAAAGATTTTAGTATTTTGAAATTCGTTGTGCAGTGAAGATAGTTACGATATTTTGGGTTCCACACTATTGTTGGGTATTTTTTTTAACGCCTGTAATTTGATTAAAGGGACATCCTGTATTCTCACAAAACGAATGTTGGGTCTATTCGTGTATTAGAGCACACGGTTTCATTTTTAACAAAATCGGGAGCAGAAGGCTCCTTAATTTTTAAAACATAGGGTGTACAAGCAAAAATTCAATTAGGGTTGATGAGACAAAAACCCATCATTGTATGTTTTCATCTCCAGGCTATGGGTATCCTTCCCAGTAAAAGAGGTTTTGCATTACTCGGTTAGAATTATGATTTTAGTACTTATCTTTCTCTCTTCTTGCAGTATTGGTTATTTAACGGGTCATGTGAAATCTACTCTTAATTAGACACCAAAACATTATTTAGCACAATTCCTTGAATCACACTGTATCGTTGCTATGTTTTGTTCTGTTTCATATTGTCTTGTTTTCCACTTGGGCAATGTTAATTATATGTATAAATTCTATTGTATGTTACTAGCATTTTATATTTCTTGATTATTACCATTTATTATTTGCTTGAGATTGGCCTAACCTAAACTGGGCAGGCTTCTCATGCATCCATGTTTTTATTGAGATTCCTGCGACCATCTGATGAAAACAGTGATATTGTGAACAATTATCGAAACATTCATGTTTCGTGCATTTTATGCAATTTCCTATCATTCGGTCACTGAAATAGACGGGCGCAGCAACGCGCGCCATCAATGATCTAGTATATCAGGCAACCAAACTGTAATCGTGTCAAGTCGGCACAGGAGAGACTCAAATTTGCTCTTTTCAAGGAATTGTTTACATTCAACCTAACTTCAATCAAGTTGCAAGTCAAGATGTATAACTTCTGAAATTGTTGGTGATGTTGCATCACCCAAGTGCCCAGCCCCCGCCGCTTCTCCAAAAACAGCCTAGGTCATCTGCCTCTCGCCAGCACCACTGCGGGTCCGCCTCGTCTTCGGTGGCCCTAACGCCATGGAGGTGTGGTGGATCCCGGTCCTTGCCGACAGGAGGGCTTAGTTTTTAGATGTTTTTTTGAGTTTTGATAGGGTTTGTGTCCGGCTCAGAAAGACGAGACGGTGACGGTTCCCTGAAGATGGTATAAGGTTCTCCCAAGCTAGCTGTGCATCTAACATCGATGAAACTTTAGTAGATCTACTCGGATCCGGTCTTTGTTCGTCTATGTTTGTGTGTCTTCAGGTTGGAACCTTCTGACCTACGGGTCTTTTCATCGGCGGCAGCTACTATTCTTGTGCGCTGGTCCTATGTGGTTTTAGCACGACGACTCCCGACTGACTACTACAACAATTTTTGCTCGGCTCCGATAAGGGAGGGACGACGACGGCGGCGCTACGGATGTGGATGGAATTTTTATTATTTTCTGATGTTCATTGTACTGCCACGATTGAAGATGAATAGATTAAAGTTTTTTTGCAAAATAAAAATTTGTTGGTGATGTTCGCCAACTTTTTGGTCACGGTGTCTAAATTATAATGCTATGCTCGGGCCTCGGGTTTATATGTGCAAATATTAAAAAACAAATGCTTGAAGATAATAATAATAATAATAATAATAATAATAATAATAATAATAATAATATTATTATTATTATTATTATTATTATTATTATTATTATTTCTCTATTGGTCGACATGGAAATGCTATGCTCGGTCCTCGGGGGTCGTTGCAGCTGGGACAATATTTTTGTCAGTCGCGCGTGCGGTGCATATATTTTGCTTCACATCAATCCTCCTCCCTGAAGATATAAACATATGCCCATCTCGACATAAACATGAACTAGAACGTCGTGTACTGGCTAGCTAATCTCACTCGAGCGGTCAGCTCTTACGTTCGAACCTAGATGCCGACAATGAGTACAGCCACACCATTTTTCTTTTTAATTTGTCTTTCCGCACTTACAAGTGGGACCCATGCATAAGAGAATGTGGGCCCTACCATCCTGGCAAGCCACCTAGGGAGAGTCAACAGTGAGTTCATGGCAATAGACGGAAACATATCAATATGTACCTCAAACACAAGTTATAGGGTTAATTTGTATCATTTTTTAAGTTTATATATGAAATTATACCCACCGTGCAAGTATATGTACTGGAAGTGTAATTAACTCTTCTCTTGATCTACTCTATTGCCGAGGAGGCGAAAGGGTGAATATTAAGGAGTTTGACTTCGACTTCCTTGGATACACCACCATATTCAAGAAGGGCATCAAGTGGTTGATCTAGAGTGATCTCAGTCACTCTCATATGATCTACTCATCGATGGTAGCTGTAGTAGGCTAGTCATAGTGGGAGTAACATAGATGCCACATAAGCAAAAACGATGATGTGTCATGTAATTAAAGAGGAGAGAGACAAATAGAGTAACATAATATGTTACCATAACATAGCGGTTCCCAATACAAAATGAGTCTACAAAGCAATAAATGAAGACATGTATGTTACTACACCCATGACACTTCCCACTATGAAGGTAGTAACATGGACTAGTAACATATGTATGTTACTAGTCTAAGTTACTCCCCACTATGACCCGCCGTAGAGCTACGACATGTGTTGGGGTTCTCAGACCTCGGCGTCCGATTATTGGCCTCCGCCACTCCAACGTCAATTTTTCTAACTGACGGGACGCCATATGACATATCGGTGACGTCTCCTAGTTTACCTTACTAGTATAGAACAGGACAACACTAACTTGCCAAATCATATCATCATTAATTTTTGACCGGTCAGTGCCTCGGGGTCAGTGATGACCTTGTCCTCACTAAAATGATTAGAACTAGTCATCACTGGCCGGCCAAATGGTCGGTCACTTATGTTTCTAAGGGCGCAACATAATAGCATCAACCATCTGCACAAAATATCACATGCAAATAAATTCGGCCACAACAACATTTTCATAAAAGAGCACATATATATACAATCACCTAACATATTTTCAGAGAACATCACCTATACATCCATCTTCTCATAGGAGATCACATACATACAATCCAAAAAAATGTCTTCCACAACTATAAAAAAATCCCCCCAAGACACCTATATATACCTAATTCAAGATCTAAACTTATGACTCATCCTCAAACTTTGCTCTGCAAAGACAACATGCACACACATAAACAATCTTAGGATTCAAACATCTGACTTCTGGAAATTTAACAATACTAGGACATAAACATGCATCAACATATGCAATGTATTCTTGCTACTAACATACATCAACAATATTAATAATAAATATCAACAGTACGAGATCAATGTGGTATACCTGAGGGGTTGATGAAGAGGTGCAGTCGATAATCTTAGCCAGAACCTTGACAAACTCATTAAGCTTCTTGAGCAGGGTGTTTTCATCCTCCTACATTGTGAAAAACAAGATATTCAGTTCACCTACATTATTGAGTCACGACTTTTTTTCTTTAACAGGGTGTAGTCACAATTAATCCCGGCTAATCACAACTCGATTTCATAAATAGTTTAGCATGTCACTTGAGAAAATCTTAAATAAAAATACTTAGGTTAAGTGAACTATTAGCTAAATAACTAAGTTACTCGATGTTCTACCCATAGCTTGTAAAGCTCTTAACCAGTTCACCGGCTGGGACAAAAAATGACACTAAGTTGGTCGAAAACAGCATAACATATTATTGCTCATTCAGTAAGCTCGTGGGCCCGTTGGATCAACGGAGAGAGAGAGATAGATACACTAGTAGAAAAGGGGGCAATGGTCTAGGCCGGGCCAGCCCATTAGTCCCGGTTCAATCCAAAACCAGGACCAATGGGGGCATTGGACCCGGTTCGTGAGCCACGGGGGTCGGCCGGGCCACGTGGGCCATT
>NW_025236077.1:0-5596 GCF_018294505.1 Triticum aestivum | reverse complement strand
GCAACCTTCTGTATCTGCGAGATCCCATCTTGAAGCCTTCGCCGGCGCTCCGCCGGAGGGGGAATCAACCAGGGAGGGCTTCTACATCAACACCATAGCCCCTCCGATGAGTTGTGAGTAGTTTACCACAGACCTTCGGGTCCATAGTTATTAACTAGATGGCTTCTTCTCTCTTTTTGGATCTCAATACCATGTTCTCCTTGATCTTCTTGGAGATCTATTCGATGTAACTCTTTTTATGGTGTGTTTGTCGAGATCCGATGAATTGTGGGTTTATGATCAAGTTTATCTATGAGAAATATTTGAATCTCCTCTGAATTATTTTCTGTACGATTAAATTATCTTTGCAAGTCTCTTTGAATTATCAGTTTGGTTTGGCCTACTAGATTGATCTTTCTTGCAATGGGAGAAGTGCTTAGCTTTGGGTTCAATCTTGCGGTGTCCTTTCCCAGTGACAGCAGGGGCAGCAGGCACGTATTGTATTGTTGCCATCAAGGATAAAAAGATGGGGTTTATATCATATTGCATGAGTTTATCCCTCTACATCATGTCATCTTTCTTAATGCGTTACTCTGTTCTTTATGAACTTAATACTCTAGATGCATGCTGGATAGCGGTCGATGTGTGGAGTCATAGCAGTAGATGTAGGCAGGAGTCGGTCTACTTGTCACGGACGTGATGCCTATATACATGATCGTGCCTAGATAATCTCATAATTATTCGCTTTTCTATCAATTGCTCGACAGTAATTTGTTCACCCACCGTAATACTTATGGTATCTTGAGAGAAGCCACTAGTGAAACCTATGGCCCCCGGGTCTATCTTTTATCATATAAGCTTTCAATCTACTTTTATTGCATCTTCACTTTTCCAATCTATATTATAAAATACCAAAAATATATTTATCTTATCATATTATCTCTATCAGATCTCACTTTCGCAAGTGGCCGTGAAGGGATTGACAACCCTTTTATTGTGTTGTTTGTTTGTGCAGGTGCGTGGGACTTTTGAGGAGCCTCCTACTGTATTGATACGTTGGTTCTCAAAAACTAAGGGAAATACTTATGCTACTATTGCTGCATCACCCTTCCTCTTTAAGGAAAACCAACGCAAGCTCAAGACGTAGCACTTAGTCTAAGATGTGGTTAGTAATCTCTGTCTAGACCTCTCTGAGCCGATCCTTGTTAGTGACTTCATCCGGCTCAATGTTCCTCTGCCTCAACATATCCCGGACAGCTTGTCAACAAACTCCTTGGAGTTCTCCATGCCTTGGATCTAAGAAGCATGCCCATTAGAAAGTATAACAATTAAATGGCACTACAAAAGTAATTAGAAAGTCTAACACATTTGCACAATTGTATCATGAAACCTGTAAAAACTCAGTTACTGGACAAGCATACAAACTGAAAATCCTACTGTTTTATATAATCTTCACATTCCATTCATCAAGCATATAGTAGCAATCATTCTAATAAATGGAATCAAAACTTGGAGACTCCCAATGACGAAAGGCACAAGCGTTGACAAAATGAGATGGAACATACATGGCCTAATTTGTTTGGCCCAATTCACCCAAAGTAACCGGCCGGTGATACAATTAGTTCTAGGAGTCAAGCAGCTAACAGATCTATTTAATTAACTGCAAAGAGGAGAGAGCATTCTTACCTGAAATCACTACCAGGCCAGCCTAGTAGAGGACCTGTATCTATCCTGCACTGCGATTGACCCACAAACAGAGAATGCCCGCGCTTTGCAACGGGAGTACAAAATATTCTATTGATTCAACATCAGTTGTGTCCACGTATCCTAGCCTACAACTCCACATACACATCAAATTGATCTTTTTGCAACTCAAACATAAATGCTTTTGTTTATTCAAAGCTGTTTCATTGCTCTGGTTAGCAGCTATTAAGAAAAAGAAGTGTCTGGCTAATTTACTAAACGAAGTAAATTACTTTCAGATCTGTCAGTCCAAACTCACCGGCTCCCCCCCCACACACACACAATGCTTCCTTGTTGGTTTTCTTTTTTCTTCTAGATACAGCAGACGCACACACCTTGAGTGACAAATCAAACACGCACATGTATTTAGTATTTATAGAAAAATCCTATCATAAAGAAAATTTTCCCTCCATCTCCACCTGAGATGGATCTTGGAGATGAGATGTGGCCGCCCAGCCCCGTCCATCAACATTTATCTTCATGAAGTCCTTTTTCCGGCGATGTAGAGTGATGTGCCCCCCTTTGTATACAATGATTCCGTCCTTCTTCATGAAGAAACTCTCAAATTTTGCAGCAACCACTAGGTCGTATTTCAGTATATGGGCCATGGCATCCTTGGGGTTAACTTTACTTCTGATCGTTTACCACGTCCACAGCAAGGCAATTCCCAATAGCCTAAGGTTCAGATCCCAGTTCATGAGAACATGCAGGATGCAAGCACCTCTTATGGGCTCTACATGCAGCCGCAATAGTTCTTGCCTTTTTGTTTCTAGCAGAAGGGCTCCCCAAACCTTCTTCACTTCTTGGCACAAAACAGTGGCTGCCATCTTCATTCAAGCGACCTCTTCTACTTTGTTGAGATAGACAAGCTAACTTCTAGGATAAGACCGTGCCAATGGTTGTATCAAATCAATTTTAATGATCATACCCCCTCTAGCTCATGATCCACCTATTGTAGTGGTAACAACTCAGAAATTCACAAGTTTTAGGGCATAATGTAACAAATCTAAGAAGTGGCATCGTGGATCAAATTTTGTGGATCTATTCAATAAGATGGTGCAGCCTTATGGCTGAAGCTTCTATTCACATTAACAGAGAATACTCACCTTGTGGCCCGGATGAACATCAACTGTCCTCACCGGCTACCACCCGCACGCATCTGGCCGCTGCCTATGCCATGCTCACACCCTCCATTGCCGTGAGCATCGACCACGCGCCCTGCTGTGAGTGGGCCTTGCGCTGTCGCCTGCCGCGCCCTTTGGTAGGCCCATAGCCTGTCGGTCGCCGTCACTGTCAGATATACGTGTGGAGCACCAGCAAGGAGGAGGACGGGACTGCGAGAGGAAGAAGAGGCGCCACCGTCGGAGATAAAGGTGGCTAGGGTTAGCCATGGGGCCGCACATGAGGCCAGAACAGTGAGGCGGCTACATATATTGGAAGAACGGAGATCTCGTTGGAGTCGGTAGCGCCATGGGGCACTAATCGACAGCGGAGGCAGGCGGTAGTAATGCACACGCACAAAAGAGAGAGATTGAGAAAGAATTTACCACCGCAAATCAGTAGTGCTTAACCCAAAAAGAAATTTTTAGTTTTTGCTAGAGATCCAAGTTTGCAGAATGGTAGGACCGGTGGCCGAATTGTGCTGATAGACGTTGTTGGCAACATCATTGATGTCAGAAGAAGGCCGCACCTCTGATTGAATGTGTGACAACACCAATGAGTACTGATTGCCATTGAAGAGACCAGCGATGTTCTATAAACACCCACGCATTAAGAAAAGTTCTTTCATGTGTAAGAAAATAAATAGCTGACTGAAAATTAAAGAGAGGAAACGGCATCTGAACTGAAGGAACCGGGGTAATTAAGAAATGTTTAAAAATAGAAATTGCAAAAACGTAAGAAATTAAGTACCCTCGCAGATAACATGAGTCAAGGATGATAAGGAAGTAAATATGTACCCTTGCAGCTCTAGCAATTAGGAAACGACATCTGAACCGAAGGAACTGGGGTAAGTCGACGCTAGAGACTTGCAATAGAGCTGCTGATGACACATCAAAGCCTGTTGCCACAATAGAATCTTGCATCTTAATTATCAAAAATGTGGCCTTGGTTGGATCCTCCGAGCAAGTTTCAATATTAAGACTAAGCAAGGAAAATTTACCAAGATCAGGCTGGCAACAATTACAGCCTAATATCGTGAACACCGCTAGAACCTCCAGAGAAATGGTAGAAACACTTCAAAAATACTGCTACTAACTAAAAGAACGTTAGAAAGGAGGAGTGCCACACTGATGGTATTAACTAAAGAGTAAAGAGCAGTAACAACATGATGTTTAGTATAGTTACCTTTAAATAGACCGAACAATGTAGAATAATTGGTATTCAACCCACGCCCTTCATGTCCATTGATGCTGCAATATTATGATCAGGGACAAGTCAATATAAAGGGTGTAAGAAATATCCTCCCAAAAGTGAAGAAGGAAACATATGTGGTTACATAAGTACCATGCATTCCTATTTTGCAGTTATCAGAACAACAGAACATCAGTGTTGATGTTTATCATCTTGTAAGGTCCCAAAGGACATCAAATTTTATTCTTGACTACTTCTTTTCATTATTAGAAGCTGAGATCAAAAATACATTTCCTGACAACCAAAAAAAGAGTAGTGACAACTTAGATCTGCTAGGGATATATACATGATCAATTTCAAATATTCGGACCAACATTCTATGAGGTGTCCAAGTTGCAAATTCACACAGCCAAAATTTGCAAGGCTGAGAGAGGGGTAACTACCAAGCATCACCCTATGTTGATCAACGAACATCAGTATATGCACTCAAACACTACAGTGGAAGTGTGTTGAATCAAATGTAGACTTGCAGTTTTGTTGCATTTTTATGTCTACATTTGATCCAATCTAGCATACACTAATAATAGCTCTAATATAGTCCCATCTTATCACCAAGGATGAGACTTTTACTGATATAAAATCTATTGCATCAGAAGTTAACAAGAAAACAAATTCAAAGAACGAACCCGGAGACATACCACATGAAACCTACAGTCAACTAAAACAAAAATTCATGATCGACACCCTTGCTCTTCTCAGTAGACTTGCTCCTGGACTAAATCTTGTTGAAGAATTCAATCTAAGATTGAAACACCAGGATATCAGACTTATTTCCCCCATGTACATCCATCATATGGAAGCCCATTCTATTTTCCCTTTGACCTGTAGACTTTATTCTGTTCATATCAAACATCAGTCAACCTTGATTTCATCACAAAGCCATGGACGTTGGAGGGGAGGAGGCTAAAGGGACGCATGACTCAGATGATATTCTTAAAATCCGATGTACATCCCTGGGTGTTAGACTATGTATAGCTTTTGTACCTATGTACGTATATGGTACATATTGTAACACAACCATTATATATAATGAGATAAGCCACCCCTAGAGGGTTGTGCTGGTTCCCCAAAACTTATTGTCTTACATGGTATCACGCTAGGTTACGATCGCTTCCGCTTCTAAACCCTAATACCCGCACCGCCGCCGCAGCCGCCGCCGCCTTCACCGCCGCCGCCGCGCCACCGATCGCGCCGCCGCCATGTCGAGCGCCGCCACCACCGGTTCCACTGTTGCGGGCTTCCTCCCGGCCTCTCTTGCGGCTCTGCTCAACCTCCCGCTCGATGCCGTCTCTGTTCCGGCTCCGATCGGGACAAGGAGCATCGGCTCCGTCTTCTCCACGCCGCCGGCGCCCTCGCTTGGGCGTGACCTCGTGGTCCACACCGCGGCGCCGCCGTCCGCTGCGGACTCCGCAGGCGTCGTCCCGCCGCTCCTGCCGCAAGCGGATCACACTGCCCCGCTGGC
>NW_025236076.1:0-5597 GCF_018294505.1 Triticum aestivum | reverse complement strand
GCAACCTTCTGTATCTGCGAGATCCCATCTTGAAGCCTTCGCCGGCGCTCCGCCGGAGGGGGAATCAACCAGGGAGGGCTTCTACATCAACACCATAGCCCCTCCGATGAGTTGTGAGTAGTTTACCACAGACCTTCGGGTCCATAGTTATTAACTAGATGGCTTCTTCTCTCTTTTTGGATCTCAATACCATGTTCTCCTTGATCTTCTTGGAGATCTATTCGATGTAACTCTTTTTATGGTGTGTTTGTCGAGATCCGATGAATTGTGGGTTTATGATCAAGTTTATCTATGAGAAATATTTGAATCTCCTCTGAATTATTTTCTGTACGATTAAATTATCTTTGCAAGTCTCTTTGAATTATCAGTTTGGTTTGGCCTACTAGATTGATCTTTCTTGCAATGGGAGAAGTGCTTAGCTTTGGGTTCAATCTTGCGGTGTCCTTTCCCAGTGACAGCAGGGGCAGCAGGCACGTATTGTATTGTTGCCATCAAGGATAAAAAGATGGGGTTTATATCATATTGCATGAGTTTATCCCTCTACATCATGTCATCTTTCTTAATGCGTTACTCTGTTCTTTATGAACTTAATACTCTAGATGCATGCTGGATAGCGGTCGATGTGTGGAGTCATAGCAGTAGATGTAGGCAGGAGTCGGTCTACTTGTCACGGACGTGATGCCTATATACATGATCGTGCCTAGATAATCTCATAATTATTCGCTTTTCTATCAATTGCTCGACAGTAATTTGTTCACCCACCGTAATACTTATGGTATCTTGAGAGAAGCCACTAGTGAAACCTATG
This sequence comes from Triticum aestivum, assembly GCF_018294505.1. Lineage (NCBI taxonomy): Eukaryota > Viridiplantae > Streptophyta > Magnoliopsida > Poales > Poaceae > Triticum > Triticum aestivum. Next base: position 4,789 of record NW_025236076.1, on the reverse strand, counting down.
GCCCCCGGGTCTATCTTTTATCATATAAGCTTTCAATCTACTTTTATTGCATCTTCACTTTTCCAATCTATATTATAAAATACCAAAAATATATTTATCTTATCATATTATCTCTATCAGATCTCACTTTCGCAAGTGGCCGTGAAGGGATTGACAACCCTTTTATTGTGTTGTTTGTTTGTGCAGGTGCGTGGGACTTTTGAGGAGCCTCCTACTGTATTGATACGTTGGTTCTCAAAAACTAAGGGAAATACTTATGCTACTATTGCTGCATCACCCTTCCTCTTTAAGGAAAACCAACGCAAGCTCAAGACGTAGCACTTAGTCTAAGATGTGGTTAGTAATCTCTGTCTAGACCTCTCTGAGCCGATCCTTGTTAGTGACTTCATCCGGCTCAATGTTCCTCTGCCTCAACATATCCCGGACAGCTTGTCAACAAACTCCTTGGAGTTCTCCATGCCTTGGATCTAAGAAGCATGCCCATTAGAAAGTATAACAATTAAATGGCACTACAAAAGTAATTAGAAAGTCTAACACATTTGCACAATTGTATCATGAAACCTGTAAAAACTCAGTTACTGGACAAGCATACAAACTGAAAATCCTACTGTTTTATATAATCTTCACATTCCATTCATCAAGCATATAGTAGCAATCATTCTAATAAATGGAATCAAAACTTGGAGACTCCCAATGACGAAAGGCACAAGCGTTGACAAAATGAGATGGAACATACATGGCCTAATTTGTTTGGCCCAATTCACCCAAAGTAACCGGCCGGTGATACAATTAGTTCTAGGAGTCAAGCAGCTAACAGATCTATTTAATTAACTGCAAAGAGGAGAGAGCATTCTTACCTGAAATCACTACCAGGCCAGCCTAGTAGAGGACCTGTATCTATCCTGCACTGCGATTGACCCACAAACAGAGAATGCCCGCGCTTTGCAACGGGAGTACAAAATATTCTATTGATTCAACATCAGTTGTGTCCACGTATCCTAGCCTACAACTCCACATACACATCAAATTGATCTTTTTGCAACTCAAACATAAATGCTTTTGTTTATTCAAAACTGTTTCATTGCTCTGGTTAGCAGCTATTAAGAAAAAGAAGTGTCTGGCTAATTTACTAAACGAAGTAAATTACTTTCAGATCTGTCAGTCCAAACTCACCGGCTCCCCCCCCCACACACACACAATGCTTCCTTGTTGGTTTTCTTTTTTCTTCTAGATACAGCAGACGCACACACCTTGAGTGACAAATCAAACACGCACATGTATTTAGTATTTATAGAAAAATCCTATCATAAAGAAAATTTTCCCTCCATCTCCACCTGAGATGGATCTTGGAGATGAGATGTGGCCGCCCAGCCCCGTCCATCAACATTTATCTTCATGAAGTCCTTTTTCCGGCGATGTAGAGTGATGTGCCCCCCTTTGTATACAATGATTCCGTCCTTCTTCATGAAGAAACTCTCAAATTTTGCAGCAACCACTAGGTCGTATTTCAGTATATGGGCCATGGCATCCTTGGGGTTAACTTTACTTCTGATCGTTTACCACGTCCACAGCAAGGCAATTCCCAATAGCCTAAGGTTCAGATCCCAGTTCATGAGAACATGCAGGATGCAAGCACCTCTTATGGGCTCTACATGCAGCCGCAATAGTTCTTGCCTTTTTGTTTCTAGCAGAAGGGCTCCCCAAACCTTCTTCACTTCTTGGCACAAAACAGTGGCTGCCATCTTCATTCAAGCGACCTCTTCTACTTTGTTGAGATAGACAAGCTAACTTCTAGGATAAGACCGTGCCAATGGTTGTATCAAATCAATTTTAATGATCATACCCCCTCTAGCTCATGATCCACCTATTGTAGTGGTAACAACTCAGAAATTCACAAGTTTTAGGGCATAATGTAACAAATCTAAGAAGTGGCATCGTGGATCAAATTTTGTGGATCTATTCAATAAGATGGTGCAGCCTTATGGCTGAAGCTTCTATTCACATTAACAGAGAATACTCACCTTGTGGCCCGGATGAACATCAACTGTCCTCACCGGCTACCACCCGCACGCATCTGGCCGCTGCCTATGCCATGCTCACACCCTCCATTGCCGTGAGCATCGACCACGCGCCCTGCTGTGAGTGGGCCTTGCGCTGTCGCCTGCCGCGCCCTTTGGTAGGCCCATAGCCTGTCGGTCGCCGTCACTGTCAGATATACGTGTGGAGCACCAGCAAGGAGGAGGACGGGACTGCGAGAGGAAGAAGAGGCGCCACCGTCGGAGATAAAGGTGGCTAGGGTTAGCCATGGGGCCGCACATGAGGCCAGAACAGTGAGGCGGCTACATATATTGGAAGAACGGAGATCTCGTTGGAGTCGGTAGCGCCATGGGGCACTAATCGACAGCGGAGGCAGGCGGTAGTAATGCACACGCACAAAAGAGAGAGATTGAGAAAGAATTTACCACCGCAAATCAGTAGTGCTTAACCCAAAAAGAAATTTTTAGTTTTTGCTAGAGATCCAAGTTTGCAGAATGGTAGGACCGGTGGCCGAATTGTGCTGATAGACGTTGTTGGCAACATCATTGATGTCAGAAGAAGGCCGCACCTCTGATTGAATGTGTGACAACACCAATGAGTACTGATTGCCATTGAAGAGACCAGCGATGTTCTATAAACACCCACGCATTAAGAAAAGTTCTTTCATGTGTAAGAAAATAAATAGCTGACTGAAAATTAAAGAGAGGAAACGGCATCTGAACTGAAGGAACCGGGGTAATTAAGAAATGTTTAAAAATAGAAATTGCAAAAACGTAAGAAATTAAGTACCCTCGCAGATAACATGAGTCAAGGATGATAAGGAAGTAAATATGTACCCTTGCAGCTCTAGCAATTAGGAAACGACATCTGAACCGAAGGAACTGGGGTAAGTCGACGCTAGAGACTTGCAATAGAGCTGCTGATGACACATCAAAGCCTGTTGCCACAATAGAATCTTGCATCTTAATTATCAAAAATGTGGCCTTGGTTGGATCCTCCGAGCAAGTTTCAATATTAAGACTAAGCAAGGAAAATTTACCAAGATCAGGCTGGCAACAATTACAGCCTAATATCGTGAACACCGCTAGAACCTCCAGAGAAATGGTAGAAACACTTCAAAAATACTGCTACTAACTAAAAGAACGTTAGAAAGGAGGAGTGCCACACTGATGGTATTAACTAAAGAGTAAAGAGCAGTAACAACATGATGTTTAGTATAGTTACCTTTAAATAGACCGAACAATGTAGAATAATTGGTATTCAACCCACGCCCTTCATGTCCATTGATGCTGCAATATTATGATCAGGGACAAGTCAATATAAAGGGTGTAAGAAATATCCTCCCAAAAGTGAAGAAGGAAACATATGTGGTTACATAAGTACCATGCATTCCTATTTTGCAGTTATCAGAACAACAGAACATCAGTGTTGATGTTTATCATCTTGTAAGGTCCCAAAGGACATCAAATTTTATTCTTGACTACTTCTTTTCATTATTAGAAGCTGAGATCAAAAATACATTTCCTGACAACCAAAAAAAGAGTAGTGACAACTTAGATCTGCTAGGGATATATACATGATCAATTTCAAATATTCGGACCAACATTCTATGAGGTGTCCAAGTTGCAAATTCACACAGCCAAAATTTGCAAGGCTGAGAGAGGGGTAACTACCAAGCATCACCCTATGTTGATCAACGAACATCAGTATATGCACTCAAACACTACAGTGGAAGTGTGTTGAATCAAATGTAGACTTGCAGTTTTGTTGCATTTTTATGTCTACATTTGATCCAATCTAGCATACACTAATAATAGCTCTAATATAGTCCCATCTTATCACCAAGGATGAGACTTTTACTGATATAAAATCTATTGCATCAGAAGTTAACAAGAAAACAAATTCAAAGAACGAACCCGGAGACATACCACATGAAACCTACAGTCAACTAAAACAAAAATTCATGATCGACACCCTTGCTCTTCTCAGTAGACTTGCTCCTGGACTAAATCTTGTTGAAGAATTCAATCTAAGATTGAAACACCAGGATATCAGACTTATTTCCCCCATGTACATCCATCATATGGAAGCCCATTCTATTTTCCCTTTGACCTGTAGACTTTATTCTGTTCATATCAAACATCAGTCAACCTTGATTTCATCACAAAGCCATGGACGTTGGAGGGGAGGAGGCTAAAGGGACGCATGACTCAGATGATATTCTTAAAATCCGATGTACATCCCTGGGTGTTAGACTATGTATAGCTTTTGTACCTATGTACGTATATGGTACATATTGTAACACAACCATTATATATAATGAGATAAGCCACCCCTAGAGGGTTGTGCTGGTTCCCCAAAACTTATTGTCTTACATGGTATCACGCTAGGTTACGATCGCTTCCGCTTCTAAACCCTAATACCCGCACCGCCGCCGCAGCCGCCGCCGCCTTCACCGCCGCCGCCGCGCCACCGATCGCGCCGCCGCCATGTCGAGCGCCGCCACCACCGGTTCCACTGTTGCGGGCTTCCTCCCGGCCTCTCTTGCGGCTCTGCTCAACCTCCCGCTCGATGCCGTCTCTGTTCCGGCTCCGATCGGGACAAGGAGCATCGGCTCCGTCTTCTCCACGCCGCCGGCGCCCTCGCTTGGGCGTGACCTCGTGGTCCACACCGCGGCGCCGCCGTCCGCTGCGGACTCCGCAGGCGTCGTCCCGCCGCTCCTGCCGCAAGCGGATCACACTGCCCCGCTGGC
>NW_025236075.1:0-5598 GCF_018294505.1 Triticum aestivum | reverse complement strand
TCCAAATGGCAAACTTCTAGAGTAAGCCATGGAAATGAAATCCAAGTCGACAGACTTGTTTTCCTCGCATCTTTGATAGCCCTTAAATCTTCAGATATTAATATCATTTTGGGTATGGACTGGATGTCAGCTCATCAAGCCAAAATTGATTGCTTCTCTAGGACTGTTCAACTCACCCATCCTTCGGGGAAGATAGTCAATGTCTTGACCCGAATAGCCAAGCGACAATTATATTCTCTTAACGCCAGCCCTTTGCCAGACCTTGAGGACGTGCCGGTAGTCTGTGACTTCCCGGATGTCTTCCCAGAGGAATTGCCAGGTGTTCCACCTGACAGGGATGTTGAGTTCGTAATAGATCTCATTCCAGGAACCGTTCCGATTGCTAGAAGACCGTATAAGATGGCACCCCTAGAACTAGCCGAGCTTAAGAAACAACTCGATGAGTCCTTGAAAAAGGGTTTCATCCGACCTAGCTCATCTCCGTGGGCTTGCCCCGTCCTCTTCGTCAAGAAGAAAGATGGTACGGACCGGATGGTTGTAGATTACCGACCTGTCAATTTGGTCACAATCAAGAACAAATATCCACTTCCCAGGATCAACGACCTGTACGATCAGCTCGCTGGATCCTCAGTCTTCTCCAAGACGGATTTGAGGTTGGGCTACCATCAAATAAAAATCAGAAACGGGGACATTCCTAAAACGGACTTTGTTACTCGTTATGGCCAATACGAGTACACCGTCATGTCCTTCGGTTTAACCAACACTCCAGCCACCTTTTCTCGGTTAATGAACTCAATCTTCATGGAGTATTTGGATAAATTCGTCGTAGTTTATCTCGATGATATACTCATCTACTCCAAGAACGAGGAAGAACATGCCGAACATTTAAGGCTAGTGTTGAAGAAACTTCGAGAGCATCGCCTTTATGCCAAATTTTCGAAATGTGAATTCTGGTTGTCAGAAGTGACCTATCTGGGTCATGTAATATCTGGTAAAGGTATTGCTATTAACCCTGAGCGAGTTCAAGCCGTCCTTAATTGGACTCCACCTGAATCGGTCAAGCAAGTTCGGAGTTTTCTGGGCTTAGCGAGCTATTGTCGTCGCTTTGTCGAGAACTTCTCCAAGGTTGCTAAACCTCTAACCGAACTCCTCAAGAAAGATAAAAAGTTCGAATGGACTCCACAATGTGAGCACAGCTTTCAGGAACTGAAAAGACGCCTGACCTCTGCTCCCGTACTGGTACCGCCAGACTTTTCCAAGGACTTTGTTATCTACTGCGACGCCTCGCGACAAGGACTAGGTTGCATTCTCATGCAAGATCGACACGTAATTGCTTACGCTTCACGGCAATTGCACCCACATGAGGAGAATTATCCTACTCATGATCTAGAGCTTGCAGTCGTAGTCTATGCACTTAAGACCTGGCGACATTACCTCCTCGGTAATCGTTGCGAAATATTCACTGATCACCAAAGTCTGAAGTACATTTTCACCCAACCGGATTTGAATCTCAGGCAGAGACGTTGGGTTGAATTGATCACAGACTTCGACTTAGGAATAACCTACACCCCAGGGAAAGCCAACGTCATGGCTGATGCGCTAAGTCGTAAATCTTATTGTAACAACCTGATGTTACAACAAAGTCAACCGCTTCTCCATGAGGAATTTCGGAAGCTTAACCTTCACATTGTACCTCAAGGTTTTCTTTCCACCTTGGTGGCAAAACCTACCCTTACGGATCAAATTATCAAAGCACAGAAGGTAGATCCGGGAATCTCCCGCATCAAGAGGAACATTCAGAAAGGAATTGCGAATTGTTTCTCCATTAGTGATCAAGGAGTCGTATACTTCGGGAATCGACTAGTGGTTCCCAAAGTGCGCAACCTAAGGCGATTAATCCTTAAGGAAGCTCATGAATCTCCTCTCACCATTCATCCCGGTAGTACTAAGATGTATCAGGACCTACACCAGAGGTTCTGGTGGACTAGGATGAAGAGAGAAATTGCTCAGTTTATTGCTAATTGCGACGTTTGTCGTCGTGTAAAAGCAGAGCACCAACGGCCTGCTGGCACCCTTCAACCCTTAGCTATTCCTGAATGGAAATGGGATAAAATTGGTATGGATTTCATTACCGGTTTTCCCAGGACCAAGAGAGGGAATAATGCTATTTTCGTCGTGGTCGATCGTCTTTCCAAAGTAGCCCATTTCTTACCTGTTCGTGAGAGTATAACCGCTAGTCAGCTGGCAGACTTATACATCTCCCGAATAGTGTCCCTCCATGGTGTTCCTTTGGAAATTAACTCGGATCGAGGAAGTCTTTTCACCTCTCGATTTTGGGAAAGTTTCCAAAATGCTATGGGAACTCGTCTCTCCTTTAGCACCGCTTTCCACCCTCAGTCGAGTGGTCAAGTGGAACGCGTCAACCAAATTCTAGAAGACATGCTTCGAGCCTCTGTTATCTCATTTGGAATGGACTGGGAGAAGTGCCTTCCATTTGCCGAATTCGCTTACAACAACAGCTATCAATCTAGCTTGGGTAAAGCCCCTTTTGAAGTTCTTTATGGACGACGGTGTCGAACACCCCTTAACTGGTCAGAGACCGGGGAAAGACAATTCTTTGGCCCGGATATGATTCAGGAAGCAGAAGAACAAGTTCGTATCGTTCGTGAAAAGTTGAAAACAGCCCAATCCCGTCAAAAGAGTCGATATGACCGAAAGCATAAGGCTATGACTTTCGAGGTTGACGAGAAGGCTTATCTTCGGGTCACCCCTCTGAAGGGAACCCATCGCTTCGGTATCAAAGGCAAATTGGCTCCTCGTTACATTGGACCTTTTCGCATTCTCGCCAAACGAGGAGAAGTTGCCTACCAATTGGAACTACCTCCGCATCTCTCCAGGGTCCATGATGTCTTCCACGTTTCTCAACTCAGGCGTTGCTTCTCGGATCCTATCCATGAAGTGGACCACGAAACGCTTGATCTCCAAGATAATCTTACATATCGAGAGTACCCCGTTCGTATCCTCGATCAGGCCGAACGTATCACCCGACGTCAGAACATCAAGTTCCTCAAAGTACAATGGTCGCACCATTCTGAGGATGAAGCAACTTGGGAAAGGGAGGATCGTCTTCGACTCGAGTACCCCGCCTTCTTCCCGGAGGAACCCAAATCTCGGGACGAGATTCTTTTGAGTGGGGGTGAGTTGTCACACCCTAGCTAGTCATGCATCAGAGTGTGTGCATCATGTTTAAAATTCCATTTAATTTGAAATGGGGATTTGTGAAACCCTCAGAATCTTTTTGAAAATGACCCAAATAAAAATTTCTCCAAAAGGGTCCAAGAAAATGCTCATGTTGCTCTCTGAAAATATTGGACAGAGATAATAATCAAACCAATATTTTTAAGAGCTCATAGGTATTTATTTTGGGCATTTGGAATTAATGCATAAATATTTGCTTTGGAAATATATTAATTATATATATTAATATATGTCCAAATATTATGCCATTTATAAAGGAGCTCTGAAATAATATATCTAGCCCCTGCAAAAATTGGCATAAGTTAAATAAATGATTTAATATTTTTTTTAAATCAAAACAAATGTCAGAAATTAGAAAAACAGAAATAAATAACAGGAGGAGCTTACCTGGGCTCCTCCACTGTGCGGCCCAGCCAGCTGGCTGGCCCAGCCAGCAGCCGGCCCAGCCCACCTCCCTCCTCTGTCGTCTTCGTCCCGACAGAGGGAGGGGAGTGTGGCCGGCGCGCGCGCGCGCCACCGCGCCACGCCACCTCTCTCCCTGCTTGCCTGCCCTCCCCTCCTCGCTCGATGCCCCGGACGACGCCACGCCTCTCCCCCTGCTCTCTCTCACTCTCCCTCAGTTCCTCCCTCCTCCCCTCGCTCTCTCTCTCACACGGCCGAACACCCCCGTCGCCGCCGTTCGCCATAGCAGCCGTCTCCGGCCACCCCTCGCTTCCCCGACTAGCTCAGAAGCTCCGCCACGACCCCCTCTTCCTCCCCACCGCTCCACGGTCCTCCAGAAGCCCTGCATCGCCGCCACGTCGCCGTTCCCCTCCTCGGGCTCCGACCACCGTCGCCGTCGATTCGCCGTCTCCAGCGCGTCCCCGAGCCCGCTTCGACGCCCACTGCAACCGCGGTGAGCTACGCCACCGTTTCCCCCTCTCCTCCCCCTCGTTCCCCCACCGTAGCCTCCTCCCCACCACGGCCGAACCTCCGCCGTCGCCGAGCTCGCCGTCGACGCAGCTCCGGTGACCGTTTGGTCACCCCGGCGAGTCCAACGAGTTCGCAAGACCCCGTAGAGCGTCCCTAGTGCCTCGCTTCGCTCGCCTTCGAGCTCCAACCCTGTTCCCGTGCACGACCGAACCCCGGCGGCCACAGCCGAGCTCGCCGCCGTCGACTCCGGCCACCCCAGGCTCGGCCACCACCACCGTTCGACGCGCGGGAGCAAGAGCTTTCCAACGAGCCCAAGCACGGCCTCGCCCGTGCCCTGTAGCGCGATCCCGCATCGCGCCGCCGTCTCGGGCCTCGCCGGCGTCACGTCGCCCGTGGGTTTGACCCACTTTGACCACGGCAGGACACCCCCTGAGTCCCTGACAGGTGGGCCCAGCCCTGTAGCTAATTAGGATTAGCGCTAACCACTGTTAGTTAACCCCCTGACACTGACTAGTGGGCCCCAGCGCCACTAATTAGTAATTAGGATTAAATTAACCCTGTTTAACCCCCCCTGTCACTGACGTGTGGGCCTCACACGTCAGGTTTGACTTCAGCCAGCCGCAGTTGACCACTGACGTCATGCTGACGTCATGCTGGCGCAATAATTATAATTTCTAGATTTAATTTAAATCAGGAAATTCCAGAATATTATTTAAACTTCAAAAATTCATAACTTTTATTCTGTAACTCCAAATTGGACAAATTATATATGAAAAATGATCAGAAAAATCCAATCTATCCATCTGTACTATTTTCATGCATGATCAAACAAGTTAAATTGATGTTTCAAGCAGAACAAGGAAAAGCACTTTAAGAGGCCATGTTTGAGTTTGAAATTTGAATCTATGCTTCAAATTTGTTCAAACCCTTCTGGTTTTAGTTGCATTAGCCCAACACACTCATATTGTTATGTTTCATGCATGCATCATATTGTTGCACATTGTTTGGTGATGGTTGTGTATCGGTGTCCTTTGCGACAGGTTCTGCCTCCGAGGAGTACCATGATTACCCTAATGAAGAACCGTATCAGTGCATCGAACCATCAGGCAAGCAACCAACCATTTGATCATATCGATACAATCCCATGTTCTCGCTCCTGCTCTCTTTTACTGCATTAAGACAACGCGATTCAAACTGCTGTGTGCTACGGTAGTTGAACCCATTTCCTCTGCATGACCTGTCATTGCCACAGTAACTAGATGAAACCCACTAGCATGTGTAGGAGTTGATTGAGCCCTATGTATGTGTTGTTCCTACCTTGCTATGCCTGCTATGCTTAGAGTCGTGTCAGGTCTGGTTCATCTGGGTGATGGGCTAGAGTGAAATGATTATGTCGGTAATGAGAGTGGTGTGGTGAACACGATTTGG